>NC_048572.1:90528724-90616224 GCF_013265735.2 Oncorhynchus mykiss | reverse complement strand
CCAGTAAATGGTTGATTTAGGTGCAATCTTACTGGCAGCAATATCCATGCCTGTGAAGCCGTTTTTGTGCAAAGCAATGTTTCCTTGCAGGTAACCATGGTTGACAGAGGAAGAACAATGATTCCAAGCACCACTTTTTCTTTTGAAGCTTCCAGTCTTTTATTCTAACTCAATCAGCATGACATAGTGATCTCCATCCTTGTCCTCTTCAACACTCACACCTGTGTTAACGAGATAATCACTGACATGATGTCAGCTGGTCCTTTTGTGGCAGGGTTGAAATGCAGTGGAAATGTTTTTGGGGGATTCAGTTCATTTGCATGGCAAAGAGGGACTTTGCAATTAATTGCAATTCATTTGATCACTCTTCATAACATTCTGGAGTATATGCAAATTGACATCATACAAACTGAGGCAGCAGACTTTGTGAAAATTAATATTTGTGTCATTCTCAAAACTTTTGGCCACGACTGTATATACACACACACTACCGTTCAAAAGTTTGGGGTCACTTAAAAAATGGGAAACATTTTTTTTTTCAGTCTCTCGATGTTCAAAACTGATAGAGACATACCCCAAGCGACTTACAGCTGTAATCGCAGCAAAAGGTGGCGCTACAAAGTATTAACTTAAGGGGGCTGAATAATTTTGCACGCCCAATTTTTAAGTTTTTGATTTGTTAAAAAAGTTTGAAATATCCAATGAATGTCGTTCCACTTCATGATTGTGTCCCACTTGTTGTTGATTCTTCACAAAAAAATACAGTTTTATGTTTGAAGCCTGAAATGTGGCAAAAGGTCGCAAAGTTCAAGGGGGCCGAATACTTTCGCAAGGCACTGTATATATATATATATATATATATATATACACACAGGACAGGTAGAGTTATATATATTATTATATATGTTATTTTATATATATATATATATATATATATTGGACAGGTAGAGTTATATATATATATATATAAATATATTATATATGTTATTATATATATATATATTATTATATATATTGGACAGGTCGAGTTATATATATATATATATACATATATATAACTCGAACTCGATATATATATATATATATATATTGGACAGGTAGAGTGTGTGTAGAGTAGAGATTCTTACTGGCGTTCCTTTGTTTCCTGGGAAGCCAGGTGTGCCAGCACTCCCTCTCTCACCCTGAGGAGAAGGAAGACAAAGACAGGGTTATTCACCCCTTAACCCATGACCTTTCACCCATGACCTAGAATTCTTTAAGCCTGACCTCTAGCCCATGACCTTGACCAGTGCCTTTTCTAGGCAGTGGACATAAGTGGCTGCTTAGGGCCCAAAGTCCGCTTGAAAAGGAAGTCAGTCTGGGTCTCAGCTTCCTGTTGAGAGGTAGAATACACAAGAGAAGGAAAGGAAGTCAGTCTGGGTCTCAGCTTCCTGTTGAGAGGTAGAATACACAAGAGAAGGAAAGGAAGTCAGTCTGGGTCTCAGCTTCCTGTTGAGAGGTAGAATACACAAGAGAAGGAAAGGAAGTCAGTCTGGGTCTCAGCTTCCTGTTGAGAGGTAGAATACACAAGAGAAGGAAAGGAAGTCAGTCTGGGTCTCAGCTTCCTGTTGAGAGGTAGAATACACAAGAGAAGGAAAGGAAGTCATTCTGGGCCTCAGCTTCCTGTTGAGAGGTAGAATAGTAGCATACACAAGGTGCCATTTTGAAACTTGGTTGTGCATCAGCAGATTTTCTATTGTTATGTCTGTCACTGTCAGTCAATCATGTCAGATAACATGTTATAGATTGCTATGTAAATCAGTCTACCCAGCTATCTAAACCTTGTAGCAATCATGGCCAAATTATTAACCGGGCACAAGGCATGTGCCCAAGTGCCCTAACCTACAGGGGGCCCACATTGATTGTGCTAGTCACTCTCATTCAGATATCATATTAACATGAGAAATTACATGGCAAAATGTGCAGAATAGCTGGAAATTAGCTTAAAAACGGCTAAATATTCTCTCAAACGCATGTTAAAATGTGTAGAATTGCAGGACATTGACTTTAAAGCTGCAAATTTTTCTCTCAAAATGTCAATAAAATGTTTTGCTCACGAGGTGGGGGGTCCCAACCAAATCTTACGTAGGGCTCCCAAAAAGCTAGAAACGCCTTGAACACATTACCTCTAACCCTGACCTATAACCCTGACCTATTAACCATAACCCATGACATCTAACCCTGACCTCTAATCCATGATCTCTAACCCATGACCTCTAACCCATGACCTATTAACCATAATCCATAACTTCTAACCCATGACCTATAACCTATAACCCATGACCTATAACCTATAACCCATGACCTCTAACCCATGACCTCTAACCCATGACCTATAACCCTGACCTCTAACCCTGACCTATTAACCGTAACCCATGACCTATAACCAATGACCTATAACCCTGACCTATTAACCATAACCCATGACATCTAACCCTGACCTCTAATCCATGATCTCTAACCCATGACCTCTAACCCATGACCTATTAACCAAAATCCATGACCTCTAACCCATAACCTATTAACCCTGACCCATGACCTCTAACTCATTAACCATAACCTCTAACCCATGACCTCTGACCCATGACCTATTAACCATAACCCTGACCTATAACCCATGACCTATTAGCCATAACCCATGACCTATAAACTTTAAACAATTACCTATAATTTTCCTATCAAGGTCCCTGACACAATGACCAGAAAAGAGCACAGAGGTCAGGTAGACACAGTCTGAGGGTCAGGGGTTAGATGTAGGAAGTGACTTCCTGTGTACCTTAGGTCCAGAGTCTCCCACCGGGCCGAGGGGGCCTGCTCTTCCTGAGCGACCGGGATCTCCCTGCAGACAGAAACACAGTGATTAGTGATTGTATGGCGATTGTACAGTGATTTTGTGGTGATTGTGTTGTGATTGTATAGAGATGGTTTGATGATTACAGAAGTGGTTGTATAGTGATTATATGCAGGTTGTATAGTGATTATAGGGGGGTTGTGTAGTGATTATAGGGGGGGGGGGGGTTGTATAGTGATTATAAGGGGGTTGGATAGTGATTATATGGGGGTTGTATAGTGATTATAGGGGGGTTGTATAGTGATTATAGGGGGGGTTGTATAGTGATTATAGGGGGGTTGTATAGTGATTATAGGGGGGGTGAATAGTGATTATATGTGGGTTGTATAGTGATTATAGGGGGGGTTGTATAGTGATTATAGGGGGGTTGTATAGTGATTATAGGGGGGGTTGTATAGTGATTATAGGGGGGGTTGTATAGTGATTATAGGGGGGGTTGTATAGTGATTATAGGGGGGGTTGTATAGTGATTATAGGGGGGTTGTATAGTGATTATAGGGGGGTTGATTAGTGATTATAGGGGGGGTTGTATAGTGATTATAGGGGGGTTGTATAGTGATTATAGGGGGGTTGTATAGTTATTATAGGGGGGGTTGTATAGTAATTATAGGGGGGGTTGTATAGTGATTATAGGGGGGGTTGTATAGTGATTATAGGGGGTGTTGTATAGTGATTATAGGGGGGGTTGTATAGTGATTATAGGGGGGTTGTATAGTGATTATAGGGGGGGTTGTATAGTGATTATAGGGGGGTTGTATAGTGATTATATGGGGGTTGTATAGTGATTATAGGGGGGTTGTATAGTGATTATAGGGGGGGTTGTATAGTGATTATAGGGGGGTTGTATAGTGATTATAGGGGTACCTTCTCTCCATCCGTTCCAGGAAGACCACCGTCGCCCGCGTCTCCTGGGTGACCATCAGGACCCTGCCCGAGACACACACACACACACACACACACATAAATATATTACACACACACACTGAGGTCATACCCTGGGTCTCGTCAGGTTTCTCAGAACATACCCTGTCTCCTGGATCTAGTCAGGTTTCTCAGAACATACCCTGTCTCCTGGATCTAGTCAGGTTTCTCAGAACATACCCTGTCTCCTGGATCTAGTCAGGTTTCTCAGAACATACCCTGTCTCCTGGACCTCGTCAGGTTTCTCAGAACATACCCTGTCTCCTGGATCTAATCAGGTTTCTCAGAACATACCCTGTCTCCTGGATCTAGTCAGGTTTCTCAGAACATACCCTGTCTCCTGGGTCGAGTCAGGTTTCTCAGAACATACCCTGTCTCCTGGATCTAGTCAGGTTTCTCAGAACATACCCTGTCTCCTGGATCTAGTCTGGTTTCTCAGAACATACCCTGTCTCCTGGATCTAGTCAGGTTTCTCAGACCATACCCTGTCTCCTGGATCTAGTCAGGTTTCTCAGAACATACCCTGTCTCCTGGATCTAGTCAGGTTTCTCAGAACATACCCTGTCTCCTGGATCTAGTCAGGTTTCTCAGAACATACCCTGTCTTCTGGGCCTCGTCAGGTTTCTCAGAACATACCCTGTCTCCTGGATCTAATCAGGTTTCTCAGAACATACCCTGTCTCCTGGATCTAATCAGGTTTCTCAGAACAGACCCTGTCTCCTGGATCTAGTCAGGTTTCTCAGAACATACCCTGTCTCCTGGATCTCCTTTGCAGCCGGGAGCGCCGATGCGCCCGATCTTCCCCTTCTGTCCATCTGTCCCGTTGCGTCCAGCGAGGCCGGCCACACCCTTCTTCCCCTCAGCTCCGATCTCCCCCTGAAAACACACAGCAATAATCCATAACCTTTCACCTTGACTACCTTCAGTCCAGTGGAGGCTGGTGAGGGGAAGACGGCTCATAATAATGGCTGGAATGGAGCGAATGGAATAGCATCAACCACCTGGAAACCATGGAAACCATGTGTTTGATGTATTTTCTACCATTCCAGCAATTCCGCTCCAGCCATTACCACGAGCCCGTCCTCCCAAATTAAGGTGCCACCAACCTCCTGTGCTTCAGTCACATGATGAGCAGGTCTTATAACCAATTATCAATAGATAATCAATGGATAATAAATATTGCCCTCACCTTTTCACCTTTGATACCTATTTCACCCTATAGAAGCGCAAGAGAGAAAAGAACCAGTCAGACCTTCAGTATTACTGGTTGAGTCACTACAGATGAAGACATTATTACTAGTAGCCACGTCTCTAGCTTTTCCATACCTGCATTACCTGCAGTGTATTTAAAGACATTGTTAAGGGCAGTGTATTTAAAGACATTGTTAAGGGCAGTGTATTTAAAGACATTGTTAAGGGCAGTGTATTTAAAGACATTGTTAAGGGCAGTGTATTTAAAGACATTGTTAAGGGCAGTGTATTTAAAGACATTATTACTGGCCGTGTGTGTGAATGGGAGGAGCCTGGAGACTTGCCTTGACTCCTGGGTGACCGATGGGACCCTCGATGCCAGGGTCGCCCTGTCTTCCCCTATCGCCTTTAGGACCGGGGTTGCCGTTGTCTCCTTTAGCTCCCTGTAGCACACAACAGAGTCAGAACAAATGTTTGTGTGTGTGTGTGTGTGTGTGTGTGTGTGTGTGTGTGTGTGTGTCTGTGTGTGTGTGTGTGTGTGTGTGTGTGTGTGTGTCTGTGCTTGTGTCTGTGTGGTAGAGTCTTGCATCGGGGTCCGACAGGTGAGGTGCAAAAATATATACTGGCGGGTGCTGCAGGATTTAAATCCCCACGTTGGAAACAGGTGCTGCGGGATTTAAATCCCCACGTTGGAAACAGGTGCTGCGGGATTTAAATCCCCATGTTGGAAACAGGTGCTGCGGGATTTAAATCCCCACGTTGGAAACAGGTGCTGCGGGATTTAAATCCCCACGTTGGAAGGACAACAACACGGTAGATGGATACACATCCTTCACAAAGTGCAACCAGGTAGGCCTATCGTTTTGAATAATTCAGTTAATTATCACTTGATTATTAAATAAATTCAGGCTTTCGTTCATGACGCCGTACGCAGGTAAACTGGTGCGGCTGGTAAACGTTTGAGTGGCCTACTAAATAAATGACCTATTTTTTGCTGAAATCAGCGGATGTGATGGGTTGAGATGCAGCCCATAATACCTCCAGTTTAAATTGACGGATTCTGATTGGGATTTTTTATTATGTTACTTAGATGGACGCACTGGTGCGTCAATAGACTCTTAAGGATGGATTACATCCGTTCATTATACCATATGCATGCTATATGACTTGTAAAATAATACGGCTGGTAAAAATGTGAGTAGTCTATTCTTCCATATTCCATATTGGAACTAGTTTATTGAAGTTGAATTAGGCCTAAACTATTTGATGATCTAAACAGTATTGAATGTAAAGGTATTGTTTTGTGTCGGCTATAGGCTTTCATTAGGTAGGAAGGCTAAAAAGTGATTTGAGAGACGCATCGCAATATGAAAATAAAAATATATCGTTCTTAATTCATGGCATGGTTTCCTTTTCTATAAATGTTGAATAGACATGTAGACAAATTCCTTCATACAGGGAGAAGCCTAATAGCCTAGTACCCTGGAGTCATAAAAACGATTCAATAAATTGATGTTATTTTGCAGGTAACGTATCGGCTCTCGGAAACAATTCTATGTGGGTGGGTCGGTCTGCAGAGAAAATTATGTCCTGGTGTCGGATATTGGGTGGGGCTCGGGATTGATGTGGCCAGCGTGTGGAGTCGATAAACAAACGGACCCGTCCAGGACTCTAGCGTGTACCTTTTGTCCTCTGTGTCCTTCAGGTCCAGGGGGTCCATCTGTCTCCAGACACTTCACCTTGTAGCACTGAGAGAGACCACATGCATGGAATACAGGTATCAATATCTACATCTTGTGCATCTGTTATCATAGTATATAATAGTATAGAATCATATATAATACTATAGAATCATATATAATAGTATAGAATCATAAATAATAATTTATAAAATAGTATTTAATCATATATAATAATTTATATAATAGTAAATAATCATATATACTAGTATATAATAGTATATAATCATATAGAATAATTTATATAATAGTAAACAATCATATATATTAATTTATATAATAGTATATAATCATATATAATAGTATATAATAGTATATAATCATATATAATAATTAATAATAGTATATAAGCATGTATATAAAACTATACAATAATTTATATAATAGTATATAACCATGTATATACAAGTATACAATAATTTATATAATAGTATATAACCATATATAATCATTTATATAATAGTATATAATCATATATAAAAGTATATAATCATATATAATAGTATATAAGTATAAAATTATTTATAACTATATATAATAGTATATAATCATGTATATAAAAAATATACAATCATTTATATAATAGCATATAATCATTTATATAATAGTATGTAATCATATATAATAGTACAAAATAATATATAATAGTATATATTTATATATAATAGTATATAATCATATATAATAGTATACAATCGTATATAATCGTATATAATAGTATATAATCATATATAATAGTATATATAATAGTATATAATCATATATAATAGTATATAATCACATATAATAGTATATAATCATATCTAATCATATCTAATAGTATATAATCATATATAATAGTGTATAATCATATATAATCATATATAATAGTATATATAATAGTATATAATCATATCTAATAGTATATAATCATATCTAATCAAATAGAATAGAATAGGTTATTGTAGGTTGCTTGTATGGTAACATTGTGTGGTTCTCTCTTCAGTCTCACCTCCTGATAGGCCAGATGGGTCTAGAAAAAGGAAAAGACAAAATATTTTACTTAGACATGAAAAATGTTTATTGAATATGATCATCACAGTGTGTGTTACTATGGTATTTATGATGAGGTATATAGTGTCCAGCTGTATAAGGGTATGTTAGTGTGTGTGTTAGTGTATTAGTGTGTGAGTGTGTGTGTGTGTGTGTGTTTGTGTGTGTGTGTGTGTATGTGTGTGTGTGTGTGTGTGTTAACATGGTCTTGATGATGCGGTCTATAGTGTCCAGCTGTATAACAGTATGTTTGTGTGTGTGTGTGTGTGTGTGTGTTACCATGGTCTTGATGATGCGGTCTACAGTGTCCAGCTGTATAACAGTATGTTAGTGTGTGTGTGTGTGTGTGTGTGTTACCATGGTCTTGATGATGAGGTCTAGTGTCCAGCTGTATAACAGTATGTTTGTGTGTGTGTGTGTGTGTGTGTTACCATGGTCTTGATGATGCGGTCTACAGTGTCCAGCTGTATAACAGTATGTTAGTGTGTGTGTGTGTGTGTGTGTTACCAAGGTCTTGACGATGCGGTCTATAGTGTCCAGCTGTATAACAGTATGTTAGTGTGTATGTTAGTGTGTGTGTGTGTGTGTGTGTGTGTGTTACCATGGTCTTGATGATGCGGTCTATAGTGTCCAGCTGTATGTTAGTGTGGGTGTGTGTGTGTGTGTGTGTGTGTGTGTGTATGTGTGTGTGTGTGTGTTACCATGGTCTTGATGATCCGGTCTATAGTGTCCAGCTGTATAACAGGCCTGTTGCCACTGAGGTCGACAGCCAGGAAGTCTTTTCTGTAGACGTTGGCCGGAGAGTTAGCGATCTCCCTCAGACCCGTCTCGTCCACGTTCTTCGTGGCCGCGACCACAAACATTCTGATGCCCTCGTCGCGCGCACGCTCGGCCGTCACCTTCACCCCGCCGCACGGGTTTCCTGTCACGTGACCGTCGGTAATGACGACAGCGAATCGCAGCGCTCCGGGGTTAGAGGGCAAACGTGTCATTTCCTGTGTCATGTTAGCGAGGGCGCAGTCGATGTAGGTTCCCTTACCCAGGTACCGGATATTCCTCAAACCCTGAAAAAACAACAACATCAACAATACAGCCATAACAACACCACAGCCATAACAACATCACAGCCATAACAACACCAGGTCCCTCTAACCAGCTACTATATACCCCTGACACCCTGAAACATCAACAAATGTGGATGTTGTGCTCCATGTCGTTTCAACCTGTATGAAACTGTCTTTAATGTTGTGCTCCATGTCGTTTCAACCTGTACGAAAACTGTCTTTAATGTTGTGCTCCATGTCGTTTCAACCTGTATGAAACTGTCTTTAATGTTGTGCTCCATGTCGTTTCAACCTGTACGAAAACTGTCTTTAATGTTGTGCTCCATGTCGTTTCAACCTGTACGAAAACTGTCTTTAATGTTGTGCTCCATGTCGTTTCAACCTGTATGAAACTGTCTTTAATGTTGTGCTCCATGTCGTTTCAACCTGTATGAAACTGTCTTTAATGTTGTGCTCCATGTACTGTAGGTTCAACCTGTATGAAACTGTCTTAATGTTGTGCTCCATGTACTGTAGGTTCAACCTGTATGAAACTGTCTTAATGTTGTGCTCCATGTACTGTAGGTTCAACCTGTATGAAACTGTCTTAATGTTGTGCTCCATGTACTGTAGGTTCAACCTGTATGAAACTGTCTTAATGTTGTGCTCCATGTACTGTAGGTTCAACCTGTATGAAACTGTCTTAATGTTGTGCTCCATGTACTGTAGGTTCAACCTGTATGAAACTGTCTTTAATGTTGTGCTCCATGCAGGGTGTGAATACCTACATCTAATGAAAACCAAAACAGTATAAAGCATAAGAGCAATCAATCTAACCCCATCAATCTAACACCATCAATTTAACCCTAACCTCAATAATCTAACCCCATCAATCTAACCCCATCAATCTAACACCATCAATCTAACCCCATCAATCTAACCCCATCAATCTAACCCCATCAATCTAACCCCATCAATCTAACCCTAACCCCATCAATCTAAAACCATCAATCTAACCCTAACCTCAATAATCTAACCCCATCAATCTAACCCCATCAATCTAACACCATCAATCTAACCCCATCAATCTAACCCTAACCCCATCAATCTAAAACCATCAATCTAACCCTAACCTCAATAATCTAACCCCATCAATCTAACCCATCAATCTAACACCATCAATCTAACCCCATCAATCTAACCCCATCAATCTAACCCCATCAATCTAACCCTAACCCCATCAATCTAAAACCATCAATCTAACCCTAACCTCAATAATCTAACCCCATCAATCTAACCCCATCAATCTAACACCATCAATCTAACCCCATCAATCTAACCCTAACCCCATCAATCTAAAACCATCAATCTAACCCTAACCTCAATAATCTAACCCCATCAATCTAACCCCATCAATCTAACCCCATCAATCTAACCCTAACCCCATCAATCTAAAACCATCAATCTAACCCTAACCTCAATAATCTAACCCCATCAATCTAACCCCATCAATCTAACACCATCAATCTAACCCCATCAATCTAACCCTAACCCCATCAATCTAAAACCATCAATCTAACCCTAACCTCAATAATCTAACCCCATCAATCTAACCCCATCAATCTAACCCCATCAATCTAACCCCATCAATCTAACCCCATCAATCTAACCCTACCCATCAATCTAACCCTAACCCCATCAATCTAAAACCATCAATCTAACCCTAACCTCAATAATCTAACCCCATCAATCTAACCCCATCAATCTAACACCATCAATCTAACCCCATCAATCTAACCCAAACCCCATATATCTAACCCCATCCATCTAACCCCATCAATCTAGCCCCATAAATCTAACCCCATCAATCTAACCCCATCAATCTAACCCTAAACCCATCAATCTAACCCCATCATTCTAACCCAAACCCCATATATCTAACCCTAACCCCATCAATCTAACCCCACCAATATAACCCCATCAATCTAACCCTAACCCCATCAATCTAACCCCACCAATATAACCCCATCAATCTAACCCTAACCCCATCCATCTAACCCCATCAATCTAACCCCATCAATCTAACACCATCAATCTAACCCCATCAATCTAACCCTAACCCCATCAATCTAAAACCATCAATCTAACCCTAACCTCAATAATCTAACCCCATCAATCTAACCCCATCAATCTAACACCATCAATCTAACCCCATCAATCTAACCCCATCAATCTAACCCCATCAATCTAACCCTAACCCCATCAATCTAAAACCATCAATCTAACCCTAACCTCAATAATCTAACCCCATCAATCTAACCCCATCAATCTAACACCATCAATCTAACCCCATCAATCTAACCCTAACCTCATCAATCTAAAACCATCAATCTAACCCTAACCTCAATAATCTAACCCCATCAATCTAACCCCATCAATCTAACACCATCAATCTAACCCCATCAATCTAACCCCATCAATCTAACCCCATCAATCTAACCCTAACCCCATCAATCTAAAACCATCAATCTAACCCTAACCTCAATAATCTAACCCCATCAATCTAACCCCATCAATCTAACACCATCAATCTAACCCCATCAATCTAACCCTAACCCCATCAATCTAAAACAATCAATCTAACCCTAACCTCAATAATCTAACCCCATCAATCTAACCCCATCAATCTAACACCATCAATCTAACCCCATCAATCTAACCCTAACCCCATATATCTAACCCCATCCATCTAACCCCATCAATCTAGCCCCATAAATCTAACCCCATCAATCTAACCCCATCAATCTAACCCTAAACCCATCAATCTAACCCCATCAATCTAACCCTAACCCCATCATTCTAACCCAAACCCCATATATCTAACCCTAACCCCATCAATCTAACCCCACCAATATAACCCCATCAATCTAACCCTAACCCCATCAATCTAACCCCATCCATCTAACCCCATCAATCTAACCCTAAACCTATCAATCTAACCCCATCAATCTAACCCTAACCCCATCAATCTAACCCCATCAATCTAGCCCTAACCCCATCAATCAAACCCTAACCCCATCAATCTAACCCCATCCATCTAACCCCATCCATCCATCTAACCATAAACCCATCAATCTAACCCTGACCTCATCAATCTAACCCTAACCCCATCAATCTAACCCCATCAATCTAACCCTAACCCCATAAATCTAACCCCATCCATCTAACCCCATCAATCTAACCCTAAACCCATAAATCTAACCCCATCAATCTAACCCCATCAATCTGACCCTAACCCCATCAATCTAACCCCATCAATCTAACCCCAACCTCATCAACCTAACCCCATCAATCTAACACTAACCCCATCAATCTAACCCTAACCCCATCAATCTAACCCCATCAATCTAACCATAACCTCATCAATCTAACCCCATCAATCTAACCCTAACCCCATCAATCTAAAACCATCAATCTAACCCTAACCTCAATAATCTAACCCCATCAATCTAACCCCATCAATCTAACACCATCAATCTAACCCCATCAATCTAACCCTAACCCCATCAATCTAACCCCATCCATCTAACCCCATAAATCTAACCCCAGCAATCTAACCCCATCAATCTAACCCCAGCAATCTAACCCTAACCCCATCAATCTAACCCCATCAATCTAGCCCTAACCCCATCAATCAAACCCTAACCCCATCAATCTAACCCCATCCATCTAACCCTAACCTCATCAATCTAACCCCATCAATCTAACCCCATCAATCGAACCCTAACCTCATCAATCTAACCGCATCAATCGAACCCCAACCCCATCAATATAATCCCAACCACATCATATAATCCCATAAATCTAACCCCATCCATCTAACCCCATCAATCTAACCCTAAACCTATCAATCTAACCCCATCAATCTAACCCTAACCCCATCAATCTAACCCCATCAATCTAGCCCTAACCCCATCAATCAAACCCTAACCCCATCAATCTAACCCCATCCATCTAACCCCATACATCCATCTAACCATAAACCCATCAATCTAACCCTGACCTCATCAATCTAACCCTAACCCCATCAATCTAACACCATCAATCTAACCCTAACCCCATAAATCTAACCCCATCCATCTAACCCCATCAATCTAACCCTAAACCCATAAATCTAACCTCATCAATCTAACCCCATCAATCTAACCCCATCAATCTAACCCCAACCTCATCAACCTAACCCCATCAATCTAACACTAACCCCATCAATCTAACCCTAACCCCATCAATCTAACTCCATCAATCTAACCCTAACCCCATCAATCTAACCCCAGCAATCTAACCCTAACCCCATCAATCTAACCCCATCAATCTAACCATAACCTCATCAATCTAACCCCATCAATCTAACCCTAACCCCATCAATCTAAAACCATCAATCTAACCCTAACCTCAATAATCTAACCCCATCAATCTAACCCCATCAATCTAAAACCATCAATCTAACCCCATCAATCTAACCCTAACCCCATCAATCTAACCCCATCCATCTAACCCCATCAATCTAGCCCCATAAATCTAACCCCAGCAATCTAACCCCATCAATCTAACCCCAGCAATCTAACCCTAACCCCATCAATCTAACCCCATCAATCTAGCCCTAACCCCATCAATCAAACCCTAACCCCATCAATCTAACCCCATCCATCTAACCCTAACCTCATCAATCTAACCCCATCAATCTAACCCCATCAATCGAACCCTAACCTCATCAATCTAACCGCATCAATCGAACCCCAACCCCATCAATATAATCCCAACCACATCAATCTAACACCATCAATCTAACCCTAACCTCATCAATCTAACTCCATCACTCTAACCCTAACCCCATCAATCTAACCCTAACCCCATCAATCTAACCCTAACCCCATATATCTAACCCCATCAATCTAACCCTATCCATCTAACCTCATCAATCTAACCCTAACCCCATCAATCTAACCCAATCCATCTAACCCCATCCATCCATCTAACCATAAACCCATCAATCTAACCCTGACCTCATCAATCTAACCCTAACCCCATCAATCTAACCCCATCAATCTAATCCTAACCACATAAATCTAACCCCATCAATCTAACCCTAAACCCATCAATCTAACCCAAACAATCTAACCCCATCAATCTGACCCTAACCCCATCAATCTAATCCCATCAATCTAACCCCAATCTCATCAATCTAACCCCATTATTCTAACACTAACCCCATCAATCTAACCCTAACCCCATCAATCTAACCCTAACCCCATCAATCTAACTCCATCAATCTAACCCTAACCCCATCAATCTAACCCCAGCAATCTAACCCTAACCTCAATAATCTAACCCCATCAATCTAACCAGTTCAATCTAACACCATCAATCTAACCCCATCAATCTAACCCTAACCCCATCAATCTGACCCTAACCCCATCAATCTGATCCTAACCCAATCAATCTAACCCTAACCTCATCAATCTAATCCCATCAATCTAACCCTAACCCCATCAATCTAACCTCATTAATCTAAACCCAGCAATCTAACCCTAACGCCATCAATCTAACCCCATCAATCTAACCCTAACCCCGTCAATCTAACCCTAACCCCATCAATCTAATCCTAACCCCATCATTCTAACCCCATCCCCATTAATCTAACCCCATCAATCTAACCCTCACCTAATCAATCTAACCCCATCAATCTAACCCTAACCCCATCAATCTAACCATAACCACATCAATCTAACCCTACCACATCAATCTAACCACATCAATCTAACCCTAACCCCATCAATCTAACCCTAACCCAATCAATCTAACCCTAACCCCATCAATCTAACACTAACCCCATGAATCTAACCCTAATCTCATCAATCTAACCCTAACCTCATAAATCTAACCCCAACCCCATCAATCTAACCCAGACCTCATCAATCTAACCCCATCCATCTAACCCTAACCCCATCCATCCATCTAACCCTAACCCCATCAATCTAACCCTACCCCATCAATCTAACCCTATCCCCATCAATCTAACCCTAACCCCATCAATCTAACCCCATATCTAACCCTAACCCCATCAATCTAACCCTAACCCCATCAATCTAACCCTACCCCATCAATCTAACCCTAACCCCATCAATCTAACCCTAACCTCATCAATCTAACCCCATCAATCTAACCCAATCAATCTCACCCTAACCCCATCAATCTAACACTAACCTCATCAATCTAACCCTAACCCCATCAATCTAACCCTAACCTCATCAATCTAACCCCATCAATCAAACCCTAACCCCATCAATCTAACCCCATCAATCTAACCCTAACCCCATCAATCTAACCCTAACCTCATCAATCTAACCCTAACCCCATCATTCTAACCCTAACCCCATCATTCTAACCCCATCCCCATTAATCTAACCCCATCAATCTAACCCTCACCTAATCAATCTAACCCCATCAATCTAACCCTAACCCCATCAATCTAACCCTAACCCCATCAATCTAACACTAACCCCATGAATCTAACCCTAACCTCATCAATCTAACCCTAACCTCATAAATCTAACCCCAACCTCATCAATCTAACCCAGACCTCATCAATCTAACCCCATCGATCTAACCCTAACCCCATCGATCTAACCCTAACCCCATCAATCTAACCCTACCCCATCAATCTAACCCTAACCCCATCAATCTAACCCTAACCCCATCAATCTAACCCCATATCTAACCCTAACCTCATCAATCTAACCCTAACCTCATCAATCTAACCCTAACCCCATCAATCTAACCCTAACCTCATCAATCTAACCCCATCAATGTAAGCCTAAACCCATCGATCTAAGGTTGGGTTGATGGGGTTAGATTGGTGGGGTTAGGGTTAGATTGATGGGATTAGATTGATGGGGTTAGGGTTAGATTGATGAGGTTAGGGTTAGATCGATAGGGTTTGGGTTAGATCAATGGGGTTAGGGTTAGATTGATGGGGCTTTAGGGTTAGATTGATGGGGTTAGGGTTAGATTGATGGGGTTAGGGTTAGATTGATGGGGTTAGGGTTAGATTGATGAGGTTAGGGTTAGATTGATAGGGTTATGGTTAGATTGATGGGGTTAGATTGATGGGGTTAGGGTTAGAATGATGGGGTTAGGGTTAGATTGATGGGGTTAGATTGATGGGGTAGGGTTAGATTGATGGGGTTAGGATTAGATTGATGCGGTTAGATTGATGAGGTTAGGGTTAGATTGATGGGGTTAGATTGATGGGGTTAGGTTTAGATTGATGGCGTTAGATTGATGAGGTTAGGGTTAGATTGATGGGGTTAGGGTTAGATTGATGAGGTTAGGGTTAGATTGATGGGGTTAGGGTTAGATTGATGAGGTTAGGGTTAGATCGATAGGGTTTGGGTTAGATCAATGGGGTTAGGGTTAGATTGATGGGGTTAGGGTTAGATTGATGGGGTTAGGGTTAGATTGATGGGGTTAGGGTTAGATTGATGGGGTTAGGGTTAGATTGATGAGGTTAGGGTTAGATTGATAGGGTTATGGTTAGATTGATGGGGTTAGATTGATGGGGTTAGGGTTAGAATGATGGGGTTAGGGTTAGATTGATGGGGTTAGATTGATGGGGTAGGGTTAGATTGATGGGGTTAGGATTAGATTGATGCGGTTAGATTGATGAGGTTAGGGTTAGATTGATGGGGTTAGATTGATGGCGTTAGATTGATGAGGTTAGGGTTAGATTGATGGGGTTAGGGTTAGATTGATGAGGTTAGGGTTAGATTGATGGGGTTAGGGTTAGATTGATGAGGTTAGGGTTAGATTGATGGGGTTTGATTGATGGGGTTAGCTTGATGGGGTTAGGGTTAGATTGATGGGGTTAGGGTGAGATTGATTGGGTTAGGGTTAGATTGATGGGGTTAGATTGTTGAGGTTAGGGTTAGATTGATGGGGTTAGGGTTAGATTGATGGGTTTAGATTGATGGGGTTAGATTGTTGGGTTTAGGGTTAGATTGATGGGGTTAGAGTTAGGTTGATGAGGTTAGGGTTAGATTGATGGGGTTAGATTGATGGGTTTAGGGTTAGAATGATCGGGTTAGATTGATGAGGTTAGGGTTAGATTGATGCGGTTAGGGTTAGATTGATGAGGTTAGGGTTAGATTGATGGGGTTAGATTGATGAGGTTAGGGTTAGATTGGGTTAGATGGATGGGGTTAGATTGATGGGTTTAAGGTTAGATTGATGGGGTTAGATTGATGAGGTTAGGGTAAGATTGATGGGGTTAGATTGATGGGGTTAGGGTGAGATTGATGAGGTTAGGGTTATATTGATGGGGTTAGGGTTAGATTGATGGGGTTAGGGTTCGATTGATGGGGTTAGATTGATGGTGTAAGGTTAGATTGATGGGGTTAGGGTTAGATTGATGGGGTTGGATTGATGGTGTAAGGTTAGATTGATGGGGTTAGGGTTAGATTGATGGGGTTAGGGTTAGATTGATGGGGTTAGATTGATGGGGTTAGATAGATGGGTTTAGGGTTAAATTTATGAGGTTAGGGTTCAATTGATGAGGTTAGGGTTAGATTCATGGGGTTAGGGTTAGATTGATGGGGTTATGGTTAGATTGATGAGGTTAGGGTTAGATTGATGGGGTTAGGATGAGATTGTTTGGGTTAGGGTTAGATTGATGAGGTTAGGGTTAGATTGATGGGGTTAGATTGATGGGGTTAGCTAACCCCATCAATCTAACCCTAACCCCACTAATCTAACCCCATCAACCTAACCCTAAATTCATCAATCTAACCCCATCAATCAAACCCCATCAATCTAACCCTAACCCCATCAATCTAACCTCATCAATCTAACCCTAACCTCATCAATCTAACCCCATCAATCTAACCCTAACCCCATCAATCTAACCCTAACCCCATCAATATAACCCTAACCTCATCAATCTCACCCTAACCCCATCAATCTAACCCCATCAATCTTACCCTAACCTCATCAATCTAACCCCATCAATCTAACACTAACCCAATCAATCTAACCCTAACCCCATCAATCTAACCCCATCATTCTAACGCTAACCCCATCAATCTAACCCTAACCCAATCAAACAATCTAACCCTAACCCCATCAATCTAACCCTAACCCCATCATTCTAACCTCATCAATCTAACCCTAACCTCATCAATCTAACCCCATCAATCTGACCCTAACCCCATCAATCTAACCCCATCAATCTAACCCTAACCCAATCAATCTAACCCTAACCCCATCAATCTAACCCCATCATTCTAACCCTAACCCCATCAATCTAACCCCATCAATCTAACCCTAACCCAATCAAACAATCTAACCCTAACCCAATCAATCTAACCCTAACCCCATCAATCTAACCCCATCATTCTAACCCTAACCCCATCAATCTAACCCCATCAATCTAACCCTAACCCAATCAATCAATCTAACCCTAACCCAATCAATCTAACCCCATCAATCTAACCGTAACCCCATCAATCTAACCCCATCAATCTAACCGTAACCCCATCAATCTAACCCCATCAATCTATGAACTGATAACATGTTTTTTGTGTATATTTGTGTATGTGTGTGTGTGTTTGTGTGTATATGCGTGCGTGTGTGAGCATGTGTGTTTGTGTGTGCATGTGTGTGTGTGCGCGCCTGTATGTGTGCGTGTGTTTGCTATTTGGTATTTTATTAGGGTTAGCCCTAACCCTAACCCCACAAAGGTCTAGAACTTAAGGAATGATTTGTACCAAATACACTGCTCTTAGTTTTAGAGATGTTCAGGACCAGTTTATTACTGGCCACCCATTCCAAAACAGACTGCAACTCTTTGTTAAGGGTTTCAGTGACTTCATTAGCTGTGGTTGCTGATGCGTGTATGGTTGAATCATCAGCATACATGGACACACATGCTCTGTTTAATGCCAGTGGTGGCAGGTCATTGGTGAAAAGAGTAGAGGGCCTAGAGAGCTGCCCTGCGGTACACCACACTTTACATGTTTGACATTAGAGAAGCTTCCATGATAGAAAACCCTTTGAGTTCTATTAGATAGATATCTCTGAATCCACAATATGACAGAGGTTGAAAAGCCATAACACATATGTTTTCTCAACAACAGGTTATGGTCAATAATATCGGCTGCACTGAAATCTAACAATTCAACTCCCACAATCTTCTTATTATCAATTTCATTCAACCAATCATCAGTCATTTGTGTCAGTGCAGTACATGTTGAGTGCCCTTCTCTATAACCATGTTAGACCCACCTGGATGAAGGCGTCCTTGGCCTGTATACGGCTGAAGACCTGTTGTCTCTGGGAGAAGTGTAGTCCTCCTAACTGCCATCTGATCTGGACCAGACCTTTATAGTCAGCATCCTCCAGACGCTCTGCAAAACGCTCTGTAAACATCTGCACACACATCGAGGAGGAGGAAGGGGTTAGACATCCATCTATCTATCTATCTATCAAAACGCTCTGTAAACATCTGCACACACATTAAGGAGGAGGAAGGGGTTAGACATCCATCTATCTACTGTATCTATCTACTGTATCTATCTATCTATCTATCTTATCTATCTACTGTATCTATCTATCTATCTATCTATCTACTGTATCTATCTATCTATCTATCTATCTATCTATCTATCTACTGTATCTATCTACTGTATCTATCTATCTACTGTATCTATCTACTGTATCTATCTATCTACTGTATCTATCTATCTATCTACTGTATCTACTGTATCTATATATCCACCAGTGATCCAGGGGGAGGGGGAACAGTATAATATAGTTGTAGTAGTAGGAACCTTAATGCTCTCCACCAGTGATCCAGGGGGAGGTTCTTGCAGGGCGATGGTCTCAGATGTGTCGATTGTAAAGTACACATCTATAGGACACTCATGTTTCTCTGATGGACACACACACAAGCACACACGCACACACAACACACAAACAACCCCGTTAGGACACATGTTAACAGAAACATGTAAACATAATCACATTAATATCAACTGAATCTAAAAGTCCATGTCTTGGTTATTGTTGTGTAAACCGAACTGAGAAACATCAAAGAACATCTGTCTGAGAAATGTATAACATCTGTTACAAGTTTAATACAGGCTGTATGAGTCCCTGTATGAGACCCTATATAGTGCACTACTTTATACCAGGGCCCTATATAGTGCACTACTTTAGACCAGAGCCCTATATAGTGCACTACTTTAGACCAGGACCCTATATAGTGCACTACTTTAGACCAGGACCACTAGGGACTGGAGTATGATGACAGAACCAGACAGCATGGTGTGAAGCGAACTCACTGTTGCATTCTGGGACGGCCTGTGCATGTGCCGCAGATCCGAACAGGAAGCACAGCGCGATGACCTCGGACCTCATCATCATCCTCTCCTTCTAACTGACCTGACCTGACACACACACACACACACACACACACATTACATTTGCATAGAATTCATACAGAAATCCCTCACATACAGATGCCCCTCACATACAGACAAAGTAGAATCTCAATTCAACGGCTCAGACACAAGCGGTATGTGGCAGGGTCTACAGTCAATCACGGACTACAAGAAGAAAACCAGCCCAGTCACGGACCAGGATGTCTTGCTCCCAGGCAGACTAAATAACTTTTTTGCCCGCTTTGAGGACAATACAGTGCCACTGACACGGCCTGCAACGAAAACATGCGGACTCACCTTCACTGCAGCCGAGGTGAGTAAAACATTTAAACGTGTTAACCCTCGCAAGGCTGCAGGCCCAGACGGCATCCCCAGCCGCGCCCTCAGAGCATGCGCAGACCAGCTGGCCGGTGTGTTTACGGACATATTCAATCAATCCCTATACCAGTCTGCTGTTCCCACATGCTTCAAGAGGGCCACCATTGTTCCTGTTCCCAAGAAAGCTAAGGTAACTGAGCTAAACGACTACCGCCCCGTAGCACTCACTTCCGTCATCATGAAGTGCTTTGAGAGACTAGTCAAGGACCATATCACCTCCACCCTACCTGACACCCTAGACCCACTCCAATTTGCTTACCGCCCAAATAGGTCTACAGACGATGCAATCTCAACCACACTGCACACTGCCCTACCCCATCTGGACAAGAGGAATACCTATGTGAGAATGCTGTTCATCGACTACAGATCAGCATTTAACACCATAGTACCCTCCAAGCTCGTCATCAAGCTCGAGACCCTGGGTCTCGACCCCGCCCTGTGCAACTGGGTACTGGACTTCCTGACGGGCCGCCCCCAGGTGGTGAGGGTAGGCAACAACATCTCAACCCCGCTGATTCTCAACACTGGGGCCCCACAAGGGTGCGTTCTGAGCCCTCTCCTGTACTCCCTGTTCACCCACGACTGCGTGGCCACGCACGCCTCCAACTCAATCATCAAGTTTGCGGACGACACAACAGTGGTAGGCTTGATTACCAACAACGACGAGACGGCCTACAGGGAGGAGGTGAGGGCCCTCGGAGTGTGGTGTCAGGAAAATAACCTCACACTCAACGTCAACAAAACTAAGGAGATGATTGTGGACTTCAGGAAACAGCAGAGGGAACACCCCCCTATCCACATCGATGGAACAGTAGTGGAGAGGGTAGTAAGTTTTAAGTTCCTCGGCATACACATCACAGACAAACTGAATTGGTCCACTCTCACAGACAGCATCGTGAAGAAGGCGCAGCAGCGCCTCTTCAACCTCAGGAGGCTGAAGAAATTCGGCTTGTCACCAAAAGCACTCACAAACTTCTACAGATGCACAATCGAGAGCATCCTGGCGGGCTGTATCACCGCCTGGTACGGCAACTGCTCCGCCCACAACCGTAAGGCTCTCCAGAGGGTAGTGAGGTCTGCATAACGCATCACCGGGGGCAAACTACCTGCCCTCCAGGACACCTACACCACCCGATGTCACAGGAAGGCCATAAAGATCATCAAGGACAACAACCACCCGAGCCACTGCCTGTTCACCCCGCTATCATCCAGAAGGCGAGGTCAGTACAGGTGCATCAAAGCTGGGACCGAGAGACTGAAAAACAGCTTCTATCTCAAGGCCATCAGACTGTTAAACAGCCACCACTAACATTGAGTGGCTGCTGCCAACACACTGACTCAACTCCAGCCACTTTAATAATGGGAATTGATGGGAAATGATGTAAAATATATCACTAGCCACTTTAAACAATGCTACCTAATATAATGTTTACATACCCTACATTATTCATCTCATATGTATACGTATATACTGTACTCTATATCATCTTGCATCCTTATGTAATACATGTATCACTAGCCACTTTAACTATGCCACTTTGTTTACATACTCATCTCATATGTATATACTGTACTCGATACCATCTACTGTATCTTGCCTATGCTGCTCTGTACCATCACTCATCCATATATCTTTATGTACATATTCTTTATCCCCTTACACTGTGTATAAGACAGTAGTTTTGGAATTGTTAGTTAGATTACTTGTTGGTTATTACTGCATTGTCGGAACTAGAAGCACAAGCATTTCGCTACACTCGCATTAACATCTGCTAACCATGTGTATGTGACAAATAAAATGTGATTTTATTTGATTTTTTGATTTTTGATACAGATACCCCTCATATACAGATGCCCCTCACATACAGATGCCCCTCACATACAGATACCCCTCACAACAGATGCCTGGACAATAATAGGAACTCAGCATCAGTCTCAGTGGCTGATTGTGAACAAAGTGTTAGCTGTGCCACTAGAGATTCTGTGTTCGACTCCAGGCTCTGTCGCAGCCGGCCGCGACCGGTAGACCCATGGGGCGGCGCACAATTGGTCTGGGTTTGGGGAGGGTTTGGCCGGCAGGGATGTCCTTGTCTCATCACGCACTAGCGACTCCTGTGGCGGGCCGGGCGCAGTGCACGCTGACGCGGTCTGACACACTGGTGCGGCTGGCTTCCGGGTTAAGTGGGCATTGTGACAAGAAGGCAGTGCGGCTTGGTTTGGTAGTGTTTCGGAGGATGCACGGCTCTCGACCTTCGCCTCTCCCGAGTCCGTACGGGAGTTGAAGCTATGAGACAAGACTGTAACTTCCAATTGGATACCATGAAAAAAGGGTAAAAAATAAATAATAAATAAAAAGAATACAAAGAGATTGGCTAACTGTGGAGCTGGTTGCCATGTTGGTGCCTCTCAACATCTCATTCATTCATTTATGACCAGCAGTGGTGGCTGGTGGGCTGAGATATCGGAGGACAGGCTAATTGGAATTAAATAAATGGAACGTTGTTCTCTTCTCTCTCGTCTTCCCCCTTCGCTTCTCCTCTACTGTCTTCTCTCTCATCTCTCACACACACACACACACACACACACACACACACACACACACACACACACACAAAGAAAGTCACGCCCACCGATAATACAACTTTCCATGGACATGTGCTCCTGCAGCCTCCTCTCGCGGTAAGATCTGGTAATGCATGGTTTAATGGGGACGAACTGGGAGGCTTGTTCTGCGTCCCAGACACACAGGGTGCGTCCCAGAGACACAGGGTGCGTTCCAGATACACAGGGTGCGTCCCAGAGACACAGGGTGCGTTCCAGAATAATACACACATTCACTGCGCAAACCTGAGCAGAATATTATATCTTTACAATAAATGTAACATCTCAGGAACGATACGAAAACGAAATCATGGATTTCTAATGTTCGCAGGCCTGCATCTGGGACGCACCCAGTCAGGACTGAACAGTGTCCAGCTGAACTAAAGTATACGCAGCATTTTAACAACTCTGTCTAAGATGGAAAATGCATCGTTTGCCAACTCGTTTATATCTAACTGACGGGTCTTCAAATGAGGGTGGAGGCAATGCGCGTTCATGTATTCAAATACATCACACACACATTTACTACATAACGTATATTCAAATCGGATATGAATGATAATCGAGACAGAAAGACAGAGAGAGAAAGAAAGACAGAGAGAGAGAAAGAGAGAGAGAGAGAGGGAGAGAGAGAGAGAGCGACTTGGGCGAATTTACTGCAGAGATACTGCAACAGTTTAAACTTTTCAAACTCACCCAGAACTTTAGAAGAACAGCGCGTAGGACCCTCTCTGGGTCAATCACTCATCGCGTGGGAAAGAAAACGGGAGGAAAGGAGGAGGAAAAGAGAGGAATAAAATAATAAAGTTCTGGATACGCGCGAGGTCCGGTCGTCCTTCAGAAGAAGAGGCGCTCGCTCTACCGTTCGTCTCCTTGAGCTCGAGCTGTACTGATCCCTCCTCCCGGTCTACTGCCTGCGTCCGCGTGGAGGCGCCCTAGGTCCACGGAGGAGGGGTGTGTTTGTGTGTGCATGCGTGTTTGCGCGCTCGTGCGTGTGTACGTGCACTTGTGTTGGTGCGCGCCCGGACCGACTGTTAATCTCCGTTCAGCATTCAGTGATATGACTTGTTTTGATTGTGCCTTGCAGCAGGGTTTGAGAGAGCTCATGAGGCTCTAAATCGACCATATGAGTGCTTATAGCGAGGCCTGGGGCGTGGGCACACACTTAGCTCATACACAGACCAGGGTGCGCGGCATCGGGGTTCTTAAATCTTATTGGATGTCATCTGGTTGGTAATAGAACACACATGGATGGATTCACAGGGAAATGGACTGGGATTAAACTAGGCACATTTTAGAGCTCTACACACACACACACACACACACACATATCTCTGCGTTGCATTGTGCCTACGAACAGCCCTTAGCTTTGGTCATATACCACACCTCCTCAGGCCTTATTGGTTAAATAAAACACAGTTGTTATGAACATAGAACACACACTACATGTGCATGTGTTATACATAGTTAAATGGTCAGATACACTACATGACCAAAAGTATGTGGACACATGCTGGTCCAACATCTCATTCCAAAATCATGGGCACTAATATGGAGTTGGTCCCCCCCTTTGCTGCCATAACAGCCTCCACTCTTCTGGGAAGGCTTTCTACTAGATGTTGGAACATTGCTGCTATAACAGCCTCCACTCTTCTGGGAAGGCTTTCCACTAGATGTTGGAACATTGCTACGGGGGCTTCTAACCAGCCACAAGTGCATTTGTGATGTTGGGCGATTAGGCCTGGCTTGCAGTCAACTTTCCAATTCATCCCAAAGGTGTTCAATGGGGTTGAGGTCAGGGCTCTGTGCAGGCTAGTCAAGTTCTTCCACACCGATCTCGACAAACTATCTCTGTATGAACCTCACTTTGTGCGCGGGGGCATTGTCATGCTGAAACAGGAAAGGGCCTTCCCCAAACTGTTGCCACAAAGTTGGATAACACAGAATCATCTAGAATGTCATTTTATGCTGTAGCGTTAAGATTTCCTTTCACTGGAAATAAGGGGCCAAAACCATGAAAACCAGCTCCAGACCATTATTCTTCTTCCAATGGCGGCAAGCTTTAAACCACTCCAGCCGACGCTTGGCATTGCAAATGGTGATCTTAGGCTTGTGTGCGGCTGCTCGGCCATGGAAACCCATTTTGTGAAGCTTCCAAAGAACAGTTATTGTGCTGACAAGCAGTTTGAAACTCTGTAGTGTTGCAACCGAGGACAGAAAATTGTTATGCGCTACGCGCATCAGCACTCGGCAGTCTCGTTCTGTGAGTTTGTGTGGCCTACCTCTTCACGGCTGAGCTGTTGTTGCCCCATAGACATTTACACATCACAATAACAGCACTGACAGTTGACCGGGGCAGCTCTAGCAGGGCAGAAATTTGACAAACTGACTTGTTGGAAAGGTGGCATCCGATGACGGTGCGATGTTGAAAGTCACTGAGCTCTTCAGTAAGGCAAGTAAGTGTAGCCATTTGGTTAGCTATTTAGCAGTTTTATGGCTTTGGGGTTAGAAGCTGTTCAGGAGCCTGTTGGTGTCAGACTTGATGCACCGGTACCTCTTGATGTGTTAAAGCAGAGTGAACAGGCTTGGGTGGCTGGAGACTGTTAGTTCTCCGGGCTTTCCTTTCCCACCGCCTGGTATAGAGGTCCTGGATGGCAGGGAGCTCAGCCCCAGTGAAATACTGGGCTGTAGGGCCAAGCAATCGTGTGCGGTGCAGATGCCACACCAAGAGGTGATGCAGCCAGTTAAGATGCTCTCAACGGTGCAACTGTATAACTTTTTGAGGATGGGGAAGAGGCGCTGTCACGCTTTCTTCACGACTGTTTGCGTGTGTGTAGACCATTTTTAAGCCCTTAGTGATTTGGACACCGAAGAACTTGAAGCTCCTCTGCAGCCCCATCGATGAAGATAGGGGCGCGCTCGCCAGCCTGTTTCCTGTAGTGTGTAGACCATTTTAAGTCCACAATCAGTTTTTTGGTGTTGTGGGAGAGGTTGTTGTTCCGGCACCACTCTGCCAGGTCACTGACCTCCTCTCTGTAGGCTATCATTGCTGTTGATCAGGCCGTTGTGTCGTCAGCAAACTTGAAGATGGTGTTGGAGTCGTGTTTGGCCACACAGTCGTGGGTGAACAGGGAGTACAGGAGGGGACTAAGGACACACCCCTAAGGGGCCTCCGTGTTTAGGGTCAGTGTGGTGGAGGTGATGTTACCTACACTTACTACCTGGGGGGGGCCTGTCAGGAAGTTCAGGATCCAGTTTAGAGGGAGGTGTTTAGTCCCAGGGACCAAAGCTTAGTGATGAGCTTGGAGGGCACTATGGTGTTAAAGTCAATGAACAGCATTCTCACATAGGTGTTCCTCTTGTCAAAGTGGGAAAGGGCAGTGTGTAGTGCAATAGAGATTGCATCGTCTATAGATCTGTTGGGTCGGTATGCAAATTAAGGTGGGTCTAGGGTATCTGGGATGATGGGAGTTGATGTGTGCCATGACTATAGATGGGAGTGCTTCAGGACAGTACTAATCAGTACTAACCGTAGAGTTCATGTGAACAGAAATTATTGTGGTCAGCTTCAGACATGGGGGTTACAGACTGGGATAAGGAGAGGTTGAGAATGACGTGAATAGTCCTGCCAGCTGGAATACCATCCGGCTTTATGAGTGTCGACCTGATTAAAAACTAATGTCTGCCACGGAGGGTGAGATATGTCAGTCACCGGGGGACCTCGTGCACGGCACGGTGTTGTTTTTGTCGAAGTGTGCATAAAATGCATTGAGTTAATCTGGTAGAGAAGTATTATTCGGTAGATCCCTGCCACATCTGGTGGGTCGTCGGCGGGCGTCGGAGCCTCTGTAATGGGATTCCACCTTGTTCCTATACTGTCTGATTGCTTGTTTTTTGGCTCTGCAGAGGTTGTTGTGGGACGTCTTGTACTTGTTCCTGTCCTCAGCTGTAGCCTCAGCTGTAGCCTCGGGGTTGGCTACGACAGTCCTGTGTGTGGTAGACATGTCCTTTATCATCAACCTCAGTGTTAATCCAGGGTTTTTAATTAGGGAAGCAGTGAACCTTCACTGTAGGGACAATGCCGGCGATGCATTTCCTAATGTAGCTGGTGACGGAAGTGATTAGCTCATTGATGCTACTGGCGAAGTCCCAGTCAGTGCAAATCTCATGTAGCATAGCCTCCGATTTGAGGACCATTTCTCAACGGAGCGTGTCATGGTGTACTTCCTGTTTGAGCTTCTGCTTGTAAACAGGAAGCAGTAGTAGAGTCATGATCTGATTTGCCAAAGGGGGGACTAGTGAGCGCCTTGTATGCTTGCTCATGGGTAAAGTAACCGAGCTCTAAGACTTTATCGCCATAGTGGAGAAGGAGACATGAAAGTTGTGCATTGCGTGTCTTAATGATGCAGAATTAATATCACTGGCAACAAGGCAAGCAGCTTCCGGGTGCATGGTGTCCTGCTTGTTTATAGCCTGGTGCCAGCTTGTATACAGCAGTCGGAAACTCTCACGGGAGGTACAGTGCCTTGCAAATGTATTCATCCCCCTTGGCGTTTTTCCTATTTTGTTGTGTTACAACCTGTAATTTAAATGGATTTTTATTTGGATTTAATCTAATGGACATACACAAAATAGTCCAAATTGGTGAAGTGAAATTTAAAAAATAACCTGTTTCAAAAAATGGAAATGAATTAAAAACGGAAAAGTGGTACGTGCATATGTATTCACCCCCTTTGCAATGAAGCCCCTAAATAAGATCTGGTGCAACCAATTACCTTCAGAAGTCACATAAATAGTTTAAAAAAGTCCACCTGTGTGCAATCTGTGTCACATGATCTGTCACATGATCTCAGTATATATATATATATATATATATATACATATACAGTGCCTTGCGAAAGTATTCGGCCGCCTTGAACTTTGCGACCGTTTGCCACATTTCAGGCTTCAAACATAAAGATATAAAACTGTATTTTTTTGTGAAGAATCAACAACAAGTGGGACACAATCATGAAGTGGAACGACATTTATTGGATATTTCAAACTTTTTTAACAAATCAAAAACTGAAAAATTAGGCGTGCAAAATTATTCAGCCCCTTTACTTTCAGTGCAGCAAACTCTCTCCAGAAGTTCAGTGAGGATCTCTGAATGATCCAATGTTGACCAAAATGACTAATGATGATAAATACAATCCACCTGTGTGTAATCAAGTCTCCGTATAAATGCACCTGCACTGTGATAGTCTCAGAGGTCCGTTAAAAGCGCAGAGAGCATCACGAAGAACAAGGAACACACCAGGCAGGTCCGAGATACTGTTGTGAAGAAGTTTAAAGCCAGATTTGGATACAAAAAGATTTCCCAAGCTTTAAACATCCCAAGGAGCACTGTGCAAGCGATAATATTGAAATGGAAGGAGTATCAGACCACTGCAAATCTACCAAGACCTGGCCGTCCCTCTAAACTTTCAGCTCATACAAGGAGAAGACTGTTCAGAGATGCAGCCAAGAGGCCCATGATCACTCTGGATGAACTGCAGAGATCTACAGCTGAGGTGGGAGACTCTGTCCATAGGACAACAATCAGTCGTATATTGCACAAATTTGGCCTTTATGGAAGAGTGGCAAGAAGAAAGCCATTTCTTAAAGATATCCATAAAAAGTGTAGTTTAAAGTTTGCCACAAGCCACCTGGGAGACACACCAAACATGTGGAAGAAGGTGCTCTGGTGAGATGAAACCAAAATTGAACTTTTTGGCAACAATGCAAAACGTTATGTTTGGCGTAAAAGCAACACAGCTCATCACCCTGAATACACCATCCCCACTGTCAAACATGGTGGTGGCAGCATCATGGTTTGGGCCTGCTTTTATTCAGCAGGGACAAGGAAGATGGTTAAAATTGATGGGAAGATGGATGGAGCCAAATACAGGACCATTCTGGAAGAAAACCTGATGGAGTCTGCAAAAGACCTGAGACTGGGAAGGAGATTTGTCTTCCAACAAGACAATGATCCAAAACATAAAGCAAAGTCTACAATGGAATGGTTCAAAAATAAACATATCCAGGTGTTAGAATGGCCAAGTCAAAGTCCAGACCTGAATCCAATCGAGAATCTGTGGAAAGAACTGAAAACTGCTGTTCACAAACGCTCTCCATCCAACTTCACTGAGCTCGAGCTGTTTTGCAAGGAGGAATGGGAAAACATTTCAGTCTCTCGATGTGCAAAACTGATAGAGACATACCCCAAGCGACTTACAGCTGTAATCGCAGCGCTACAAAGTATTAACTTAAGGGGGCTGAATAATTTTGCACGCCCAATTTTTCAGTTTTTGATTTGTTAAAAAAGTTTGAAATATCCAATAAATGTTGTTCCACTTCATGATTGTGTCCCACTTGTTGTTGATTCTTCACAAAAAAATACAGTTTTATATCTTTATGTTTGAAGCCTGAAATGTGGCAAAAGGTCGCAAAGTTCAAGGGGGCCGAATACTTTCGCAAGGCACTGTAGATGAATTAGCCAGATATAAATAAATAACCTGTTTCAAAAAATGTAAATGAATTAAAAACGGAAAAGTGGTACGTGCATATGTATTCACCCCCTTTGCAATGAAGCCCCTAAATAAGATCTGGTGCAACCAATTATTTGACTCTTTGCAAACTGGAATCCATATAGCTGGGGATTACTGGAATCCATATAACCTGAGGCTGCATTCATTGTAGCTGGGGATTTTAACAAGGCTAATCTGAAAACAAGACTCCCTAAATTGTATCAGCATATCTATTGCGCAACCAGGGCTGGTAAAACCTTGGATCATTGCTATTCTAACTTCCGTGACGCATACAAGGCCCTTCCCCTCCCTCCTTTCGGAAAAGCTGACCACGACTCCATTTTGTTGCTCTCTGCCTACAGACAGAATCTAAAACTAGAAGCTCCCGAGCTCAGGTCTGTTCAACGCTGGTCTGACCAATCTGATTGGCTATAAGCATGTCAGCCCAGCCTGCTCAGTTCAATGGATCTGATTGGCTATAAGCATGTCAGCCCAGCCTGCTCAGTTCAATGGATCTGATTGGCTATAAGCATGTCAGCCCAGCCTGCTCAGTTCAATGGATCTGATTGGCTATCAGCATGTCAGCCCAGCCTGCTCAGTTCATTGGATTCAATTGTTCTAAAAATACAAAATATAGAGAAAACAACCTCAATATATCACAAGCCCTGTCCTTTTTTTTATGTCCAAGACATATTTCATCTAATTCTCATATCCTGTTGTATTCCGAAAAAAGAGAAGAAAAAGGAACATAGATTCTAACAGCCGCTAATGACTGCAAGTAAAAATGTGTCTTAGGTATGACACTGACCATAAAACATTACCCATCATTACCCTACCATTACCGACCATAAAACATTACCCATCACACTGACCATGAAACATTACCCATCACACTGACCATAAAACATTACCCATCACACTGACCATAAAACATTACCCATCACACTGACCATAAAACATTACCCATCACACTGACCATAAAACATTACCCATCACACTGACCATAAAACATTACCCATCATTACCCTACCATTACCGACCATAAAACATTACCCATCACACTGACCATAAAACATTACCCATCACACTGACCATAAAACATTACCCATCACACTGACCATGAAACATTACCCATCACACTGACCATAAAACATTACCCATCATTACCCTACCATTACCGACCATAAAACATTACCCATCACACTGACCATAAAACATTACCCATCACACTGACCATAAAACATTACCCATCACACTGACCATAAAACATTACCCATCACACTGACCATGAAACATTACCCATCACACTGACCATGAAACATTACCCATCACACTGACCATGAAACATTACCCATTACACTGACCATAAAACATTACCCATCACACTGACCATAAAACATTACCCATCATTAACCTACCATTACCGACCATAAAACATTACCCATCACACTGACCATGAAACATTACCCATCACACTGACCATAAAACATTACCCATCACACTGACCATAAAACATTACCCATCACACTGACCATAAAACATTACCCATCACACTGACCATAAAACATTACCTATCATTACCCTACCATTACCGACCATAAAACATTACCCATCACACTGACCATAAAACATTACCCATAACACTGACCATAAAACATTACCCATCACACTGACCATGAAACATTACCCATCACACTGACCATGAAACATTACCCATCACACTGACCATGAAACATTACCCATTACACTGACCATAAAACATTACCCATCACACTGACCATAAAACATTACCCATCACACTGACCATAAAACATTACCCATCACACTGACCATGAAACATTACCCATCACACTGACCATGAAACATTACCCATCACACTGACCATGAAACATTACCCATCACACTGACCATGAAACATTACCCATTACACTGACCATAAAACATTACCCATCACACTGACCATAAAACATTACCCATCACACTGACCATGAAACATTACCCATCACACTGACGATAAAACATTACCCATCACACTGACCATAAAACATTACCCATCACACTGACCATAAAACATTACCCGTCATTACCCACCCATTACCGACATACAACATTACCCATCACACTGACCATAACACATTACCCATCATTACCCTACCATTACCGACCATAAAACATTACCCATCACACTGACCATGAAACATTACCCATCACACTGACCATAAAACATTACCCATCACACTGACCATGAAACATTACCCATCACACTGACCATAAAACATTACCCATCACACTGACCATAAAACATTACCCATTACTGACCATAAAACATTACCCATCGCACTGACCATACAACATTACCCATTACTGACCATAAAACATTACCCATCACACTGACCATAAAACATTACCCATTACACTGACCATAAAACATTACCCATCACACTGACCATAAAACATTACCCATCACACTGACCATAAAACATTACCCATCACACTGACCATAAAACATTACCCATCACACTGACCATAAAACATTACCCATCACACTGACCATAAAACATTACCCATCACACTGACCATAACACATTACCCATCACACTGACCAGAAAACATTGCCCATCACACTGACCATACAACATTACCCATTACTGACCATAAAACATTACCCATCACACTGACCATAAAACATTACCCATTACACTGACCATAAAACATTACCCATCACACTGACCATAAAACATTACCCATCACACTGACCATAAAACATTACCCATCACACTGACCATAAAACATTACCCATCACACTGACCATAAAACATTACCCATCACACTGACCATGAAACATTACCCATCACACTGACCATAAAACATTACCATCACACTGACCATGAAACATTACCCATCACACTGACCATAAAACATTACCCATCACACTGACCATGAAACATTACCCATCACACTGACCATAAAACATTACCCATCACACTGACCATAAAACATTACCCATCACACTGACCATAAAACATTACCCATCACACTGACCATGAAACATTACCCATCACACTGACCATAAACATTACCCATCACACTGACCATAACACATTACCCATCACACTGACCATAACACATTACCCATCAAACTGACCATAAAACATTACCCATTACACTGACCATATAACATTACCCATCACACTGACCATAAAACATTACCCATTACACTGACCATTAAACATTACCCATCACACTGACCATAAAACATTACCCATCACACTGACCATAACACATTACCCATTACCGACCATAAAACATTACCCATCATACTGACCATACAACATTACCCATCACACTGACCATAAAACATTACCCATTACTGACCATAAAACATTACCCATCACACTGACCATAAAACATTACCCATCACACTGACCATAAAACATTACCCATTACACTGACCATAAAACATTACCCATCACACTGACCATAACAGATTACCCATCACACTGACCATAAAACATTACCCATCACACTGACCATAAAACATTACCCATTACACTGACCATAAAACATTATCCATCACACTGACCATAAAACATTACCCATCACACTGACCATAAAACATTACCCATTACGACCATAAAACATTACCCATTACCGACCATAAAACATTACCCATTACCGACCATAAAACATTACCCATCACACTGGCCATAAAACATTACCCATTACCGACCATAAAACATTACCCATCACACTGAACATAAAACATTACCCATTACCGACCATAAAATATAACCCATTACCGCCCATAAAACATTACCCATTACCGACCATTAAACATTACCCATCACACTGACCATAAAACATTACCCATCACACTGACCATAAAACATTACCCATCACACTGACCATAAAACATTACCCATTACACAGACCATTAAACATTACCCATTACCGACCATAAAACATTACCCATCACACTGACCATAAAACATTACCCATTACACTGACCATAAAACATTACCAATCACACTGACCATAAAACATTACCCATTACCGACCATAAAACATTACCCATTACCGACCATAAAACATTACCCATCACACTGACCATAAAACATTACCCATTACAGACTTAAAAAATTACCCATCACCGACCATAAAACATTACCCATTACACTGACCATAAACCATTACCCATCACACTGACCATAAAACATTACCCATCACACTGACCATAAAACATTACCCGTTACCGACCATAAAACATTACCCATTACCGACCATAAAACATTACCCATTACCGACCATAAAACATTACCCATTGCCGACCCTAAAACATGACCCATTACCAACCATAAAACATTACCCATTACCGACCATAAAACTTTACCCATTACCGGCCATAAAACATTACCCATTACCGACCATAAAACATTACCCATCACACTGACCATAAAACATTACCCATCACACTGACCATAAAACATTACCCATTACTGACCATAAAACATTACCCATCACACTGACCATAAAACATTACCAATCACACTGACCATAAAACATGACCCATCACACTGACCATAAAACATTACCCATCACACTGACCATAAAACATTACCCATCACACTGACCATAAAACATTACCCATCACACTGACCATAAAACATTACCTATCATTACCCTACCATTACCGACCATAAAACATTACCCATCACACTGACCATAAAACATTACCCATAACACTGACCATAAAACATTACCCATCACACTGACCATAAAACATTACCCATCACACTGACCATAAAACATTACCCATCACACTGACCATAAAACATTACCTATCATTACCCTACCATTACCGACCATAAAACATTACCCATCACACTGACCATAAAACATTACCCATAACACTGACCATAAAACATTACCCATCACACTGACCATAACAGATTACCCATCACACTGACCATAAAACATTACCCATCACACTGACCATAAAACATTACCCATTACACTGACCATAAAACATTACCCATTACACTGACCATAAAACATTACCCATCACACTGACCATAAAACATTACCCATCACACTGACCATGAAACATTACCCATCACACTGACGATAAAACATTACCCATCACACTGACCATAAAACATTACCCATCACACTGACCATAAAACATTACCCATCATTACCCACCCATTACCGACATACAACATTACCCATCACACTGACCATAACACATTACCCATCATTACCCTACCATTACCGACCATAAAACATTACCCATCACACTGACCATGAAACATTACCCATCACACTGACCATAAAACATTACCCATCACACTGACCATGAAACATTACCCATCACACTGACCATAAAACATTACCCATCACACTGACCATAAAACATTACCCATTACTGACCATAAAACATTACCCATCGCACTGACCATAAAACATTACCCATCACACTGACCATAAAACATTACCCATCACACTGACCATAAAACATTACCCATCACACTGACCATAAAACATTACCCATCACACTGACCATAAAACATTACCCATCACACTGACCATAAAACATTACCCATTACTGACCATAAAACATTACCCATCACACTGACCATAAAACATTACCAATCACACTGACCATAAAACATGACCCATCACACTGACCATAAAACATTACCCATCACACTGACCATAAAACATTACCCATCACACTGACCATAAAACATTACCCATCACACTGACCATAAAACATTACCCATCACACTGACCATAAAACATTACCAATCACACTGACCATAAAACATGACCCATCACACTGACCATAAAACATTGCCCATCACACTGACCATAAAACCTTACCCATTACTGACCATAAAACATTACCCATCACACTGACCATAAAACATTACCCATTACACTGACCATAAAACATTACCCATCACACTGACCATAAAACATTACCCATCACACTGACCATAAAACATTACCCATCACACTGACCATAAAACATTACCCATCACACTGACCATAAAACATTACCCATCACACTGACCATGAAACATTACCCATCACACTGACCATAAAACATTACCCATCACACTGACCATGAAACATTACCCATCACACTGACCATAAAACATTACCCATCACACTGACCATGAAACATTACCCATCACACTGACCATAAAACATTACCCATCACACTGACCATGAAACATTACCCATCACACTGACCATAAAACATTACCCATCATTACCCTACCATTACCGACCATAAAACATTACCCATCACACTGACCATAAAACATTACCCATCACACTGACCATAAAACATTACCCATCACACTGACCATGAAACATTACCCATCACACTGACCATAAAACATTACCCATCATTACCCTACCATTACCGACCATAAAACATTACCCATCACACTGACCATAAAACATTACCCATCACACTGACCATAAAACATTACCCATCACACTGACCATAAAACATTACCCATCACACTGACCATGAAACATTACCCATCACACTGACCATGAAACATTACCCATCACACTGACCATGAAACATTACCCATTACACTGACCATAAAACATTACCCATCACACTGACCATAAAACATTACCCATCATTAACCTACCATTACCGACCATAAAACATTACCCATCACACTGACCATGAAACATTACCCATCACACTGACCATAAAACATTACCCATCACACTGACCATAAAACATTACCCATCACACTGACCATAAAACATTACCCATCACACTGACCATAAAACATTACCTATCATTACCCTACCATTACCGACCATAAAACATTACCCATCACACTGACCATAAAACATTACCCATAACACTGACCATAAAACATTACCCATCACACTGACCATGAAACATTACCCATCACACTGACCATGAAACATTACCCATCACACTGACCATGAAACATTACCCATTACACTGACCATAAAACATTACCCATCACACTGACCATAAAACATTACCCATCACACTGACCATAAAACATTACCCATCACACTGACCATGAAACATTACCCATCACACTGACCATGAAACATTACCCATCACACTGACCATGAAACATTACCCATTACACTGACCATAAAACATTACCCATCACACTGACCATAAAACATTACCCATCACACTGACCATGAAACATTACCCATCACACTGACGATAAAACATTACCCATCACACTGACCATAAAACATTACCCATCACACTGACCATAAAACATTACCCGTCATTACCCACCCATTACCGACATACAACATTACCCATCACACTGACCATAACACATTACCCATCATTACCCTACCATTACCGACCATAAAACATTACCCATCACACTGACCATGAAACATTACCCATCACACTGACCATAAAACATTACCCATCACACTGACCATGAAACATTACCCATCACACTGACCATAAAACATTACCCATCACACTGACCATAAAACATTACCCATTACTGACCATAAAACATTACCCATCGCACTGACCATACAACATTACCCATTACTGACCATAAAACATTACCCATCACACTGACCATAAAACATTACCCATCACACTGACCATAAAACATTACCCATCACACTGACCATAAAACATTACCCATCACACTGACCATAAAACATTACCCATCACACTGACCATAAAACATTACCCATCACACTGACCATAACACATTACCCATCACACTGACCATAAAACATTGCCCATCACACTGACCATACAACATTACCCATTACTGACCATAAAACATTACCCATCACACTGACCATAAAACATTACCCATTACACTGACCATAAAACATTACCCATCACACTGACCATAAAACATTACCCATCACACTGACCATAAAACATTACCCATCACACTGACCATAAAACATTACCCATCACACTGACCATAAAACATTACCCATCACACTGACCATGAAACATTACCCATCACACTGACCATAAAACATTACCATCACACTGACCATGAAACATTACCCATCACACTGACCATAAAACATTACCCATCACACTGACCATGAAACATTACCCATCACACTGACCATAAAACATTACCCATCACACTGACCATAAAACATTACCCATCACACTGACCATAAAACATTACCCATCACACTGACCATGAAACATTACCCATCACACTGACCATAAACATTACCCATCACACTGACCATAACACATTACCCATCACACTGACCATAACACATTACCCATCAAACTGACCATAAAACATTACCCATTACACTGACCATATAACATTACCCATCACACTGACCATAAAACATTACCCATTACACTGACCATTAAACATTACCCATCACACTGACCATAAAACATTACCCATCACACTGACCATAACACATTACCCATTACCGACCATAAAACATTACCCATCATACTGACCATACAACATTACCCATCACACTGACCATAAAACATTACCCATTACTGACCATAAAACATTACCCATCACACTGACCATAAAACATTACCCATCACACTGACCATAAAACATTACCCATTACACTGACCATAAAACATTACCCATCACACTGACCATAACAGATTACCCATCACACTGACCATAAAACATTACCCATCACACTGACCATAAAACATTACCCATTACACTGACCATAAAACATTATCCATCACACTGACCATAAAACATTACCCATCACACTGACCATAAAACATTACCCATTACGACCATAAAACATTACCCATTACCGACCATAAAACATTACCCATTACCGACCATAAAACATTACCCATCACACTGGCCATAAAACATTACCCATTACCGACCATAAAACATTACCCATCACACTGAACATAAAACATTACCCATTACCGACCATAAAATATAACCCATTACCGCCCATAAAACATTACCCATTACCGACCATTAAACATTACCCATCACACTGACCATAAAACATTACCCATTACCGACCATAAAACATTACCCATCACACTGACCATAAAACATTACCCATCACACTGACCATGAAACATTACCCATCACACTGACCATGAAACATTACCCATCACACTGACCATGAAACATTACCCATCACACTGACCATGAAACATTACCCATTACACTGACCATAAAACATTACCCATCACACTGACCATAAAACATTACCCATCACACTGACCATAAAACATTACCCATCACACTGACCATGAAACATTACCCATCACACTGACCATGAAACATTACCCATCACACTGACCATGAAACATTACCCATTACACTGACCATAAAACATTACCCATCACACTGACCATAAAACATTACCCATCACACTGACCATGAAACATTACCCATCACACTGACGATAAAACATTACCCATCACACTGACCATAAAACATTACCCATCACACTGACCATAAAACATTACCCGTCATTACCCACCCATTACCGACATACAACATTACCCATCACACTGACCATAACACATTACCCATCATTACCCTACCATTACCGACCATAAACCATTACCCATCACACTGACCATGAAACATTACCCATCACACTGACCATAAAACATTACCCATCACACTGACCATGAAACATTACCCATCACACTGACCATAAAACATTACCCATCACACTGACCATAAAACATTACCCATTACTGACCATAAAACATTACCCATCGCACTGACCATACAACATTACCCATTACTGACCATAAAACATTACCCATCACACTGACCATAAAACATTACCCATTACACTGACCATAAAACATTACCCATCACACTGACCATAAAACATTACCCATCACACTGACCATAAAACATTACCCATCATTACCCTACCATTACCGACCATAAAACATTACCCATCACACTGACCATAAAACATTACCCATCACACTGACCATAAAACATTACCCATCACACTGACCATGAAACATTACCCATCACACTGACCATAAAACATTACCCATCATTACCCTACCATTACCGACAATAAAACATTACCCATCACACTGACCATAAAACATTACCCATCACACTGACCATAAAACATTACCCATCACACTGACCATAAAACATTACCCATCACACTGACCATGAAACATTACCCATCACACTGACCATGAAACATTACCCATCACACTGACCATGAAACATTACCCATTACACTGACCATAAAACATTACCCATCACACTGACCATAAAACATTACCCATCATTAACCTACCATTACCGACCATAAAACATTACCCATCACACTGACCATGAAACATTACCCATCACACTGACCATAAAACATTACCCATCACACTGACCATAAAACATTACCCATCACACTGACCATAAAACATTACCCATCACACTGACCATAAAACATTACCTATCATTACCCTACCATTACCGACCATAAAACATTACCCATCACACTGACCATAAAACATTACCCATAACACTGACCATAAAACATTACCCATCACACTGACCATGAAACATTACCCATCACACTGACCATGAAACATTACCCATCACACTGACCATGAAACATTACCCATTACACTGACCATAAAACATTACCCATCACACTGACCATAAAACATTACCCATCACACTGACCATAAAACATTACCCATCACACTGACCATGAAACATTACCCATCACACTGACCATGAAACATTACCCATCACACTGACCATGAAACATTACCCATTACACTGACCATAAAACATTACCCATCACACTGACCATAAAACATTACCCATCACACTGACCATGAAACATTACCCATCACACTGACGATAAAACATTACCCATCACACTGACCATAAAACATTACCCATCACACTGACCATAAAACATTACCCGTCATTACCCACCCATTACCGACATACAACATTACCCATCACACTGACCATAACACATTACCCATCATTACCCTACCATTACCGACCATAAAACATTACCCATCACACTGACCATGAAACATTACCCATCACACTGACCATAACACATTACCCATCACACTGACCATGAAACATTACCCATCACACTGACCATAAAACATTACCCATCACACTGACCATAAAACATTACCCATTACTGACCATAAAACATTACCCATCGCACTGACCATACAACATTACCCATTACTGACCATAAAACATTACCCATCACACTGACCATAAAACATTACCCATCACACTGACCATAAAACATTACCCATCACACTGACCATAAAACATTACCCATCACACTGACCATAAAACATTACCCATCACACTGACCATAAAACATTACCCATCACACTGACCATAACACATTACCCATCACACTGACCATAAAACATTGCCCATCACACTGACCATACAACATTACCCATTACTGACCATAAAACATTACCCATCACACTGACCATAAAACATTACCCATTACACTGACCATAAAACATTACCCATCACACTGACCATAAAACATTACCCATCACACTGACCATAAAACATTACCCATCACACTGACCATAAAACATTACCCATCACACTGACCATAAAACATTACCCATCACACTGACCATGAAACATTACCCATCACACTGACCATAAAACATTACCATCACACTGACCATGAAACATTACCCATCACACTGACCATAAAACATTACCCATCACACTGACCATGAAACATTACCCATCACACTGACCATAAAACATTACCCATCACACTGACCATAAAACATTACCCATCACACTGACCATAAAACATTACCCATCACACTGACCATGAAACATTACCCATCACACTGACCATAAACATTACCCATCACACTGACCATAACACATTACCCATCACACTGACCATAACACATTACCCATCAAACTGACCATAAAACATTACCCATTACACTGACCATATAACATTACCCATCACACTGACCATAAAACATTACCCATTACACTGACCATTAAACATTACCCATCACACTGACCATAAAACATTACCCATCACACTGACCATAACACATTACCCATTACCGACCATAAAACATTACCCATCATACTGACCATACAACATTACCCATCACACTGACCATAAAACATTACCCATTACTGACCATAAAACATTACCCATCACACTGACCATAAAACATTACCCATCACACTGACCATAAAACATTACCCATTACACTGACCATAAAACATTACCCATCACACTGACCATAACAGATTACCCATCACACTGACCATAAAACATTACCCATCACACTGACCATAAAACATTACCCATTACACTGACCATAAAACATTATCCATCACACTGACCATAAAACATTACCCATCACACTGACCATAAAACATTACCCATTACGACCATAAAACATTACCCATTACCGACCATAAAACATTACCCATTACCGACCATAAAACATTACCCATCACACTGGCCATAAAACATTACCCATTACCGACCATAAAACATTACCCATCACACTGAACATAAAACATTACCCATTACCGACCATAAAATATAACCCATTACCGCCCATAAAACATTACCCATTACCGACCATGAAACATTACCCATCACACTGACCATGAAACATTACCCATCACACTGACCATGAAACATTACCCATCACACTGACCATGAAACATTACCCATTACACTGACCATAAAACATTACCCATCACACTGACCATAAAACATTACCCATCACACTGACCATAAAACATTACCCATCACACTGACCATGAAACATTACCCATCACACTGACCATGAAACATTACCCATCACACTGACCATGAAACATTACCCATTACACTGACCATAAAACATTACCCATCACACTGACCATAAAACATTACCCATCACACTGACCATGAAACATTACCCATCACACTGACGATAAAACATTACCCATCACACTGACCATAAAACATTACCCATCACACTGACCATAAAACATTACCCGTCATTACCCACCCATTACCGACATACAACATTACCCATCACACTGACCATAACACATTACCCATCATTACCCTACCATTACCGACCATAAAACATTACCCATCACACTGACCATGAAACATTACCCATCACACTGACCATAAAACATTACCCATCACACTGACCATAAAACATTACCCATCACACTGACCATAAAACATTACCCATTACTGACCATAAAACATTACCCATCGCACTGACCATACAACATTACCCATTACTGACCATAAAACATTACCCATCACACTGACCATAAAACATTACCCATTACACTGACCATAAAACATTACCCATCACACTGACCATAAAACATTACCCATCACACTGACCATAAAACATTACCCATCACACTGACCATAAAACATTACCCATCACACTGACCATAAAACATTACCCATCACACTGACCATAAAACATTACCCATCACACTGACCATAACACATTACCCATCACACTGACCATAAAACATTGCCCATCACACTGACCATACAACATTACCCATTACTGACCATAAAACATTACCCATCACACTGACCATAAAACATTACCCATTACACTGACCATAAAACATTACCCATCACACTGACCATAAAACATTACCCATCACACTGACCATAAAACATTACCCATCACACTGACCATAAAACATTACCCATCACACTGACCATAAAACATTACCCATCACACTGACCATGAAACATTACCCATCACACTGACCATAAAACATTACCATCACACTGACCATGAAACATTACCCATCACACTGACCATAAAACATTACCCATCACACTGACCATGAAACATTACCCATCACACTGACCATAAAACATTACCCATCACACTGACCATAAAACATTACCCATCACACTGACCATAAAACATTACCCATCACACTGACCATGAAACATTACCCATCACACTGACCATAAACATCACCCATCACACTGACCATAACACATTACCCATCACACTGACCATAACACATTACCCATCAAACTGACCATAAAACATTACCCATTACACTGACCATATAACATTACCCATCACACTGACCATAAAACATTACCCATTACACTGACCATTAAACATTACCCATCACACTGACCATAAAACATTACCCATCACACTGACCATAACACATTACCCATTACCGACCATAAAACATTACCCATCATACTGACCATACAACATTACCCATCACACTGACCATAAAACATTACCCATTACTGACCATAAAACATTACCCATCACACTGACCATAAAACATTACCCATCACACTGACCATAAAACATTACCCATTACACTGACCATAAAACATTACCCATCACACTGACCATAACAGATTACCCATCACACTGACCATAAAACATTACCCATCACACTGACCATAAAACATTACCCATTACACTGACCATAAAACATTATCCATCACACTGACCATAAAACATTACCCATCACACTGACCATAAAACATTACCCATTACGACCATAAAACATTACCCATTACCGACCATAAAACATTACCCATTACCGACCATAAAACATTACCCATCACACTGGCCATAAAACATTACCCATTACCGACCATAAAACATTACCCATCACACTGAACATAAAACATTACCCATTACCGACCATAAAATATAACCCATTACCGCCCATAAAACATTACCCATTACCGACCATTAAACATTACCCATCACACTGACCATAAAACATTACCCATTACCGACCATAAAACATTACCCATCACACTGACCATAAAACATTACCCATCACACTGACCATAAAACATTACCCATTACACAGACCATTAAACATTACCCATTACCGACCATAAAACATTACCCATCACACTGACCATAAAACATTACCCATTACACTGACCATAAAACATTACCAATCACACTGACCATAAAACATTACCCATTACCGACCATAAAACATTACCCATTACCGACCATAAAACATTACCCATCACACTGACCATAAAACATTACCCATTACAGACTTAAAAAATTACCCATCACCGACCATAAAACATTACCCATTACACTGACCATAAACCATTACCCATCACACTGACCATAAAACATTACCCATCACACTGACCATAAAACATTACCCATTACCGACCATAAAACATTACCCATTGCCGACCCTAAAACATGACCCATTACCAACCATAAAACATTACCCATTACCGACCATAAAACTTTACCCATTACCGGCCATAAAACATTACCCATTACCGACCATAAAACATTACCCATCACACTGACCATAAAACATTACCCATCACACTGACCATAAAACATTACCCATTACTGACCATAAAACATTACCCATCACACTGACCATAAAACATTACCAATCACACTGACCATAAAACATGACCCATCACACTGACCATAAAACATTACCCATCACACTGACCATAAAACATTACCCATCACACTGACCATAAAACATTACCCATCACACTGACCATAAAACATTACCTATCATTACCCTACCATTACCGACCATAAAACATTACCCATCACACTGACCATAAAACATTACCCATAACACTGACCATAAAACATTACCCATCACACTGACCATAAAACATTACCCATCACACTGACCATAAAACATTACCCATCACACTGACCATAAAACATTACCTATCATTACCCTACCATTACCGACCATAAAACATTACCCATCACACTGACCATAAAACATTACCCATAACACTGACCATAAAACATTACCCATCACACTGACCATAACAGATTACCCATCACACTGACCATAAAACATTACCCATCACACTGACCATAAAACATTACCCATTACACTGACCATAAAACATTACCCATTACACTGACCATAAAACATTACCCATCACACTGACCATAAAACATTACCCATCACACTGACCATGAAACATTACCCATCACACTGACGATAAAACATTACCCATCACACTGACCATAAAACATTACCCATCACACTGACCATAAAACATTACCCATCATTACCCACCCATTACCGACATACAACATTACCCATCACACTGACCATAACACATTACCCATCATTACACTACCATTACCGACCATAAAACATTACCCATCACACTGACCATGAAACATTACCCATCACACTGACCATAAAACATTACCCATCACACTGACCATGAAACATTACCCATCACACTGACCATAAAACATTACCCATCACACTGACCATAAAACATTACCCATTACTGACCATAAAACATTACCCATCGCACTGACCATACAACATTACCCATTACTGACCATAAAACATTACCCATCACACTGACCATAAAACATTACCCATTACACTGACCATAAAACATTACCCATCACACTGACCATAAAACATTACCCATCACACTGACCATAAAACATTACCCATCACACTGACCATAAAACATTACCCATCACACTGACCATAAAACATTACCCATCACACTGACCATAAAACATTACCCATTACTGACCATAAAACATTACCCATCACACTGACCATAAAACATTACCAATCACACTGACCATAAAACATGACCCATCACACTGACCATAAAACATTACCCATCACACTGACCATAAAACATTACCCATCACACTGACCATAAAACATTACCCATCACACTGACCATAAAACATTACCCATCACACTGACCATAAAACATTACCAATCACACTGACCATAAAACATGACCCATCACACTGACCATAAAACATTGCCCATCACACTGACCATACAACCTTACCCATTACTGACCATAAAACATTACCCATCACACTGACCATAAAACATTACCCATTACACTGACCATAAAACATTACCCATCACACTGACCATAAAACATTACCCATCACACTGACCATAAAACATTACCCATCACACTGACCATAAAACATTACCCATCACACTGACCATAAAACATTACCCATCACACTGACCATAAAACATTACCCATCACACTGACCATAAAACATTACCCATCACACTGACCATGAAACATTACCCATCACACTGACCATAAAACATTACCCATCACACTGACCATGAAACATTACCCATCACACTGACCATAAAACATTACCCATCACACTGACCATGAAACATTACCCATCACACTGACCATAAAACATTACCCATCACACTGACCATGAAACATTACCCATCACACTGACCATAAACATTACCCATCACACTGACCATAACACATTACCCATCACACTGACCATAACACATTACCCATCAAACTGACCATAAAACATTACCCATTACACTGACCATATAACATTACCCATCACACTGACCATAAAACATTACCCATTACAGTGACCATTAAACATTACCCATCACACTGACCATAAAACATTACCCATCACACTGACCATAACACATTACCCATTACCGACCATAAAACATTACCCATCATACTGACCATAAAACATTACCCATCACACTGACCATAAAACATTACCCATTACTGACCATAAAACATTACCCATCACACTGACCATAAAACATTACCCATCACACTGACCATAAAACATTACCCATTACACTGACCATAAAACATTACCCATCACACTGACCATAACAGATTACCCATCACACTGACCATAAAACATTACCCATCACACTGACCATAAAACATTACCCATTACACTGACCATAAAACATTACCCATCACACTGACCATAAAACATTACCCATCACACTGACCATAAAACATTACCCATTACGACCATAAAACATTACCCATTACCGACCATAAAACATTACCCATCACACTGACCATAAAACATTACCCATTACACTGACCATAAAACATTACCAATCACACTGACCATAAAACATTACCCATTACCGACCATAAAACATTACCCATTACCGACCATAAAACATTACCCATTACCGACCATAAAACATTACCCATCACACTGGCCATAAAACATTACCCATTACCGACCATAAAACATTACCCATCACACTGAACATAAAACATTACCCATTACCGACCATAAAATATAACCCATTACCGACCATAAAACATTACCTATTACCGACCATTAAACGTTACCCATCACACTGACCATAAAACATTACCCATTACCGACCATAAAACATTACCCATCACACTGACCATAAAACATTACCCATCACACTGACCATAAAACATTACCCATTACACAGACCATTAAACATTACCCATTACCGACCATAAAACATTACCCATCACACTGACCATAAAACATTACCCATTACGACCATAAAACATTACCCATTACCGACCATAAAACATTACCCATCACACTGACCATAAAACATTACCCATTACACTGACCATAAAACATTACCAATCACACTGACCATAAAACATTACCCATTACCGACCATAAAACATTACCCATTACCGACCATAAAACATTACCCATCACACTGACCATAAAACATTACCCATTACAGACTTAAAACATTACCCATTACCGACCATAAAACATTACCCATTACACTGACCATAAACCATTACCCATCACACTGACCATAAAACATTACCCATCACACTGACCATAAAACATTACCCATTACCGACCATAAAACATTACCCATTACACTGACCATAAAACATTACCCATTACCGACCATAAAACATTACCCATTGCCGACCATAAAACATGACCCATTACCAACCATAAAACATTACCCATTACCGACCATAAAACATTATCCATTACCGGCCATAAAACATTACCCATTACCGACCATAAAACATTACCCATCACACTGACCATAAAACATTACCCATCACACTGACCATAACACATTACCCATTCCCGACCATAAAACATTACCCATCACACTGACCATACAACATTACCCATCACACTGACCATAAAACATTACCCATTACCGGCCATAAAACATTACCCATTACTGACCATAAAACATTACCCATTACTGACCATAAAACATTACCCAAGTTGAACTTACAATCGACTCTGACACAGCCATGGCACAACAACGATGGCACGATAGCCAAGAATACATGCAGTACTGACAATCCAGAGCGAGTAAACCTGTAAAACCAACCCTCTCTCCACCCATACACATTTTGTTTTATATTCCAGTGTCGTTGCTCCGTCACCTCGGCTGTTTTACACCTCGGCCTGTATCATTAGGATCAAGAAAATAAAAGGTAGCATAATATATTCTCTCACTTAGAGAAGTGCTTCCATAACCAGTTAGTGTGTTTGTTCTGCCATTAACGTTATTACATGTATCCAGGTGTTAACCAACCCGCCACACACTAATAGAGACAACAGCCCTTTTGACAATACCTAATCAATCAAATTTCAAATTTATTTTATATAGCCCTTCGTACATCAGCTGATATCTCAAAGTGCTGTACAGAAACCCAGCCTAAAACCCCAAACAGCAAGCAATGCAGGTGAAGAAGCACGGTGGCTAGGAAAAACTCCCTAGAAAGGCCAAAACCTAGGAAGAAACCTAGAGAGGAACCAGGCTATGTGGGGTGGCCAGTCCTCTTCTGGCTGTGCCGGGTGGAGATTATAACAAAACATGGTCAAGATGTTCAAATGTTCATAAATGACCAGCATGGTCGAATAATAATAAGGCAGAATAGTTGAAACTGGAGCAGCAGCACAGTCAGGTGGACTGGGGACAGCAAGGAGTCATCATGTCAGGTATTCCTGGGGCATGGTCCTAGGGCTCAGGTCCTCCGAGAGAGAGAAAGAAAGAGAGAATCAATTTGCCGGTGTGTATCTGCCACGCCATTATCTGTTTCACCTGTCTTTGCGATGGTCTCCACCCACCTCCATGTGTCTCCTGTTTTCCCCATTAGTCCCCTGTGTATTTATCCCTGTGTTTCCTGTCTCTCTGTGCCAGTTTGTCTTATTTTGCCAAGTCAACCAGCGGTTTTCCTAGCTCCTATTTTTTCCCCAATCTCTGTTTTTCCTAGCCCTCCTGGTTTTGACCCTTGCATGTCTTGACGCCGAATCCTCCTGCCTGACCACTCTGCCTGTTCTGACCTCGAGCCTGCCTATCGCCTGGTACTGTTTGGACTCAAATGTGCACCTACCTACGTTGTAAACTTTCATAGGCTAGGTTGAAAGCAACCTCATGATGGGCATAGGGAAATTTGAGTATCATGTAGTAGCCTAAACCTATTGATGTTACATTGAACTGGGTGAATATGAATGACAGTAATCTAAACCCTGTCACTGTTACATTGAACTGGGTGAATATGAATGACAGTAACCTAAACCCTATCACTGTTACATTGAACTGGGTGAATATGAATGCCAGTAACCTAAACCTGTCACTGTTACATTGAACTGGGTGAATATGAATGACAGTAACCTAAACCTATCACTGTTACATTGAACTGGGTGAATATGAATGACAGTAACCTAAACCCTGTCACTGTTACATTGAACTGGGTGAATATGAATGACAGTAACCTAAACCCTATCACTGTTACATTGAACTGGGTGAATATGAATGACAGTAACCTAAACCTGTCACTGTTACATTGAACTGGGTGAATATGAATGACAGTAACCTAAACCTGTCACTGTTACATTGAACTGGGTGAATATGAATGACAGTAACCTAAACCCTATCACTGTTACATTGAACTGGGTGAATATGAATGACAGTAACCTAAACCTATTGATGTTACATTGAACTGGGTGAATATGAATGACAGTAATCTAAACCCTGTCACTGTTACATTGAACTGGGTGAATATGAATGACAGTAACCTAAACCCTATCACTGTTACATTGAACTGGGTGAATATGAATGACAGTAACCTAAACCTGTCACTGTTACATTGAACTGGGTGAATATGAATGACAGTAACCTAAACCTGTCACTGTTACATTGAACTGGGTGAATATGAATGACAGTAACCTAAACCCTATCACTGTTACATTGAACTGGGTGAATATGAATGACAGTAACCTAAACCTATTGATGTTACATTGAACTGGGTGAATATGAATGACAGTAACCTAAACCTGTCACTGTTACATTGAACTGGGTGAATATGAATGACAGTAACCTAAACCTGTCACTGTTACATTGAACTGGGTGAATATGAATGACAGTAACCTAAACCCTATCACTGTTACATTGAACTGGGTGAATATGAATGACAGTAACCTAAACCTATTGATGTTACATTGAACTGGGTGAATATGAATGACAGTAACCTAAACCCTGTCACTGTTACATTGAACTGGGTGAATATGAATGACAGTAACCTAAACCTATTGATGTTACATTGAACTGGGTGAATATGAATGACAGTAGCCTAAACCTATTGATGTTACATTGAACTGGGTGAATATGAATGACAGTAACCTAAACCTGTCACTGTTACATTGAACTGGGTGAATATGAATGACAGTAACCTAAACCTGTCACTGTTACATTGAACTGGGTGAATATGAATGACAGTAACCTAAACCTGTCACTGTTACATTGAACTGGGTGAATATGAATGACAGTAACCTAAACCTGTCACTGTTACATTGAACTGGGTGAATATGAATGACAGTAACCTAAACCCTATCACTGTTACATTGAACTGGGTGAATATGAATGACAGTAACCTAAACCCTATCACTGTTACATTGAACTGGGTGAATATGAATGACAGTAACCTAAACCCTATCACTGTTACATTGAACTGGGTGAATATGAATGACAGTAACCTAAACCCATCACTGTTACATTGAACTGGGTGAATATGAATGACAGTAACCTAAACCCTATCACTGTTACATTGAACTGGGTGAATATGAATGACAGTAACCTAAACCTATTGATGTTACATTGAACTGGGTGAATATGAATGACAGTAACCTAAACCCTGTCACTGTTACATTGAACTGGGTGAATATGAATGACAGTAACCTAAACCTATTGATGTTACATTGAACTGGGTGAATATGAATGACAGTAGCCTAAACCTATTGATGTTACATTGAACTGGGTGAATATGAATGACAGTAACCTAAACCTGTCACTGTTACATTGAACTGGGTGAATATGAATGACAGTAACCTAAACCTGTCACTGTTACATTGAACTGGGTGAATATGAATGACAGTAACCTAAACCCTATCACTGTTACATTGAACTGGGTGAATATGAATGACAGTAACCTAAACCCTATCACTGTTACATTGAACTGGGTGAATATGAATGACAGTAACCTAAACCTATTGATGTTACATTGAACTGGGTGAATATGAATGACAGTAACCTAAACCCATCACTGTTACATTGAACTGGGTGAATATGAATGACAGTAACCTAAACCCTATCACTGTTACATTGAACTGGGTGAATATGAATGACAGTAACCTAAACCTGTCACTGTTACATTGAACTGGGTGAATGACAGTAACCTAAACCCTGTCACTGTTACATTGAACTGGGTGAATATGAATGACAGTAACCTAAACCTATCACTGTTACATTGAACTGGGTGAATATGAATGACAGTAACCTAAACCTATCACTGTTACATTGAACTGGGTGAATATGAATGACAGTAACCTAAACCCTATCACTGTTACATTGAACTGGGTGAATATGAATGACAGTAACCTAAACCTGTCACTGTTACATTGAACTGGGTGAATATGAATGACAGTAACCTAAACATGTCACTGTTACATTGAACTGGGTGAATATGAATGACAGTAACCTAAACCCTATCACTGTTACATTGAACTGGGTGAATATGAATGACAGTAACCTAAACCTATTGATGTTACATTGAGCTGGGTGAATGACAGTCATCCAATATGCTCTAATATAAATACGGCCTGTCGTGCTAATGTTTCAAATCAAAAGAGAGAGACTTTTAGATTTCTTCAAAACAATTGAACTTTATTATCATTGAATTACTGCAGTAATGGAGATGTCAACAACCCACCTGCAGGTGACTCTTGAGAGCCCAACCAGTAGGACTAAGCCACAGCATTTTATAGCAAAGTCCATCCTCTTGGATGTTCATGACAAACAACAGATGTGTAAAATGATACAAAGGTACATTGTGATATCAAGCAACAGACAGCGAGATTTACATTGCGCCAGGTTTCTGTCTCTAGGTCCTTTACAACTTGTTTATACAAAAATACTAATGTAACCTAGGACACTAGGTCCTTGCCTCAAATTATTAAGTCCAGTGTTCATCTTCCATATGAGATAAATAAACTGGAAATTGTGTCTCCCTGGCACCGACAGACAGGCACACAGACACTAATCATGGAATGGAATGTTGTCTTATCACCAAGCCATCGTAAATCTACTGTCATTGTTAAATCTCAGAGGCTCCTCTCTCTCCACACAGACAAGAGAGTTCTAAGAACCCTACTCTGTTGCCACTCAGAAAAACAGATTGTGTGAATGTACTAATATAGGAATACATTCTAATATAAACGTAATGTGATTAACATAATGCTGTAATTCTACCGCAGGCCATGTTCATGAAAAAAATGTATCGTCCTCTCTCATCTTAAACGACACCGACTGCCACTGCTGTCCTATATTATATTATCGGCTCAATCTCAAATGACCTTTACATTTTAACGCGGATCTTCAGCGATATTTTGCAGATACAGATTGAATCCAGCCCTAAGTGCAGCAAAGGACATAGATGTGGATCAAGGAGAGGAGGGGAGAAGGGAGGAGAGGGAAGGAGAAGAGGGAAGGGGAAGAGTGGAGGGAAGGAGAGGAGAGGAGAGGAGAGGAGGGAAGAAATGAGAGAGGAAGAAATGAGAGAGGAGGGAGGAGGAGAGGATAGGAGGGGAGGGGTGGGAGGAGAGGGGAGGAGAGGAGAGGAGAGGAAGGTGAAGAAATGAGAGAGGAGAGAGGAGGAGATGGGAGGAGAGGAGAGAGGAGAGGAGGGGAGGGGTGGGAGGAGAGGGAAGGAGATGGGAGGAGAGGAGAGAGGAGAGGAGGGGAAGAAATGAGAGAGGAGAGAGGAGGAGAAGAAATGAGAGAGGAGAGAGGAGGAGAGGAGAGGAGACAGGATAGGAGTGGAGGGGTGGGGGGAGAGGAGAGAGGAGAGGAGGGGAAGAAATGAGAGAGGAGAGAGGAGGAGATGGGAGGAGAGGAGAGAGGAGAGAGGAGGAGATGGGAGGAGAGGAGGATTGGAGAGAGGAGGAGAGGAGAGGAGAGAGGATAGGAGTGGAGGGGTGGGAGGAGAGGGAAGGAGAGGAGAAGAGAGAGGAGAGGAGGGGAAGAAATGAGAGAGGAGAGAGGAGGAGATGGGAGGAGAGGAGAGAGGAGAGGAGAGAGGAGGAGATGGGAGGAGAGGATAGCAGTGACGATTTTAGCATGTAAAACTTTGTTGGGCAAACTCAAAAATAAATTTTTAGATGCATAAGAGCAAAGCCACTACACAACACAACACTAAACAATACATTAATTGCACTATAACGTGACAAACGGTGCCCACAAACTGGTATGGCCTACACAAAGCTGTCCCAACAGCAGAGCTTTCTTTTCAGCCCCATGGAGTGAATTCTTACCACTGCTACACCTTGGCTATCAATGGAGCCTGACACATTTTGTCAGTCTCTGGATTTATGGTGCTTTCAAGACAACATGGAACACTGAAAAAAACAAGGTTGAATCATGATGTCAGTGAACTTCAGGTCGGAGCTCTAGAAAGAAGTCCGAGTTCCCGACTTGGAATTCCGAGTTGGATGACCGTTCAAAACGTATTTTCCCAGTCGGAGCTTGTTTTTTTTTCAGAGTTCCCAATTGTCTTGAACTCACTGAAGTCTGAGATTTCCCAATTTCCGAGTTTCCAGTTGATTTGAATACGGCAGAAGTCATGCTGGATTGACATATTGGCCAATGTTGAATGTAAGCTTGAAAAAGAGAAGAGACTTGCTTGGGCCAAGAAACACAAGCAAGGGACATTAGACCGGTGGAAATCTGTCCTTTGGTCTGATGAGTCCAAATTTCTGATTTTGGTTCCAACCGTGTCTTTCTGAGACGCAAAGTAGGTGAACAGATGATCTCCGCGTGTGTGGTTCCCACCGTGAAGCATGGAGGAGGAGGTGTGATGGTGCTTTGCTGGTGACACTCAGTGATCTATTTAAAAATTCAAGGCACACTTAACCAGCAAGGCTACCACAGCATTCTACAGCGATACGCCATCCCATCTGGTTTGCGCTTAGTGGGAATAGAATTTGTTTTTCAACTGGACAATGACCCAGCACACCTCCAGGCTGTGTAAGGGCTATTTGACCAAGAAGGAGAGTGATGGCATGCTTCATCAGATGACCTGGCCTCCACAATCCCCACCGACCTCAACCCAATTGAGATGGTTTGGGATGAGTTGGACCACAGAGTGAAGGAAGAGCATCAGCATATGTGGGAACTCCTTCAAGACTGCTGGAAAAGCATTCTGGGTGAAGCTGGTTGAGAAAATGCAAAGAGTGTGCAAAGCTGTCATCAAGGCAAATGGTGGCTACTTTGAAGAATCTAAAATAGAAAATATATTTGGATTTGTTTAACACTTTTTTGGTCACTACATGATTCCATATGTGTTATTTTATCGTTATGATGTCCTCACTGTACTGCCCTGAATGACGGGTCGTCACTGGAGGACAGGAAATGAGGGGAGGGGAGATGGCAGAGAAGATAGTTGGAAGAAGGGAGGAGAGGAGGGGAGGGGATGAAAGAGGGGGCTGTTACTGCTGGCAATGAGTTTCTGGCAATGTGAGATAGGGAAGCGGGGGCATCTGTTTCAATGTGATTCATGAAGCAGGAATGACTCTTCTTTTTCCCTCTCCTCTCCTCTCCTCTCCCCTCCTCTATTCTCTTTCCCTCTCCTCTCCCCTCCTCTATTCTCTTTCACTCTCCTCTCCCCTCTATTCTCTTTCCCTCTCCTCTCCTCTCTTCTATTATCCAAATCAAATTTTTATTTGTCACATACACATGGTTAGCAGATGTTAATGCGAGTGTAGCGAAATGCTTGTGCTTCTAGTTCCGACAATGCAGTAATAACCAACAAGTAATCTAACTAACAATTCCAAAACTACTGTCTTGTACACAGTGTAAGGGGATAAAGAATATGTACATAAGGATATATGAATGAGTGATGGTACAGAGCAGCATAGGCAAGATACAGTAGATGGTATCGAGTACAGTATATACATATGAGATGAGTATGTAAACAGAGTGGCATAGTTAAAGTGGCTAGTGATACATGTATTACATAAGGATGCAAGATGATATAGAGTACAGTATATACGTATACATATGAGATGAATAATGTAGGGTATGTAAACATTATATTAGGTAGCATTGTTTAAAGTGGCTAGTGATATATTTTACATCATTTCCCATCAATTCCCATTATTAAAGTGGCTGGAGTTGAGTCAGTGTGTTGGCAGCAGCCACTCAATGTTAGTGGTGGCTGTTTAACAGTCTGATGGCCTTGAGATAGAAGCTGTTTTTCAGTCTCTCGGTCCCAGCTTTGATGCACCTGTACTGACCTCGCCTTTTGGATGATAGCGGGGTGAACAGGCAGTGGCTCGGGTGGTTGTTGTCCTTGATGATCTTTATGGCCTTCCTGTGACATCGGGTGGTGTAGGTGTCCTGGAGGGCAGGTAGTTTGCCCCCGGTGATGCGTTGTGCAGACCTCACTACCCTCTGGAGAGCCTTACGTTTGAGGGCGGAGCAGTTGCCGTACCAGGCGGTGATACAGCCCGCCAGGATGCTCTCGATTGTGCATCTGTAGAAGTTTGTGAGTGCTTTTGGTGACAAGCCGAATTTCTTCAGCCTCCTGAGGTTGAAGAGGCGCTGCTGCGCCTTCTTCACAATGCTGTCTGTGTGAGTGGACCAATTCAGTTTGTCTGTGATGTGTATGCCGAGGAACTTAAAACTTGCTACCCTCTCCACTACTGTTCCATCGATGTGGATAGGGGGGTGTTCCCTCTGCTGTTTCCTGAAGTCCACAATCATCTCCTTAGTTTTGTTGACGTTGAGTGTGAGGTTATTTTCCTGACACCACACTCCGAGGGCCCTCACCTCCTCCCTGTAGGCCGTCTCGTCGTTGTTGGTAATCAAGCCTACCACTGTTGTGTCGTCCGCAAACTTGATGATTGAGTTGGAGGCGTGCGTGGACACGCAGTCGTGGGTGAACAGGGAGTACAGGAGAGGGCTCAGAACGCACCCTTGTGGGGCCCCAGTGTTGAGGATCAGCGGGGAGGAGATGTTGTTGCCTATCCTCACCACCTGGGGGCGGCCCGTCAGGAAGTCCAGTACCCAGTTGCACAGGGCGGGGTCGAGACCCAGGGTCTCGAGCTTGATGACGAGCTTGGAGGGTACTATGGTGTTGAATGCCGAGCTGTAGTCAATGAACAGCATTCTCACATAGGTATTCCTCTTGTCCAGATGGGTTAGGGCAGTGTGCAGTGTGGTTGAGATTGCATCGTCTGTGGACCTTATCCATTACTCTCTTTCAATCCAAAACCAACCCCTGCCCCCTATCCCCTAGCTCCTATCCTCTAACCACAACTACTATTTCCTATTTCCTATTTCCTATTCCCTATTCCCTATCCCCTAGCTCCTATCCCATATCCCCTAACTCCTGTTCTCTAACCCCTAGCTCCTATTTCCTATCTTCTAACCCCTAGCTCCTATTTCCTATCCCCTAGCTCCTATCCTCTAACCCCTAGCTCCTATTCTCTAACCCCTAGCTCCTACTCCCTATCCCCTAGTTCTACTCCCTAGCCCCTATCCCCTAGCTCATATCCACTAACCCTTAGCTCCTACTCCCTATCCCCTAGCCTCAATCCTCTAACCCCTAGCTCCTATTCCCTATCCCCTATCCTCTAGCTCCTATCCCCTAGCTCCTATTCCCTGTCCCCTAGCTCCTATCATCTAAACCCTAGCACCTATTCCCTATCCCCTAGCGCCTATCCTCTAACCCACATATGTCAGAGTCAAGGCCCGCGGGCCACATCCGGCCCGCAAGAAGGTTTTTTACGGCCCCTGGGATGATCTTGATTTATTATTAGAACCGGCCCGCAGCAAGCCGGCAGCCCGCAGATCTTTTACACGCACCAATACTACATTTCCCACAATGCAAAGGTGACGCACCGAGCAGTAGGCTGCTTCATTTCAATATTTATTGGCACAGCAGTCGTCAGCATCACAGTAAAATTAACTTTCAGATACCCATCAAAAATGGCAAAACGGAAGGTGGATACTGAGAACCGGGGGTTTCAAACAAGGTGGGAGTCGGAGTATATGTTCACGAAGGTAGCTGGAAAACCTGTGTGTCTTCTGTGTGGAGAAAGTGTGGCGGTACTGAAAGAGTATAATCTGAGACGACATTATGAAACGAAACACGCGGACAAAAACAAGAATATGGACATGGAACAAAGGCTACAAAAGGCAGAGGAATTAAAACGAGGCCTCAAATCTCGACAGGCTCTGTTCAAAAAAGCCAAATCACAAGGCCAGGCTGCTGTCAAGGCCAGTTTTATTTTGGCAGAAGAGATCGCTAAATCAGCCCGGCCATTTACGGAGGGGGATTTCATCAAAAACTGCATGATTAAAGTTTGTGACGAAGTTTGCCCAGAAAAAAGGCAACTCTTTTTAAATGTGAGTCTGAGCAGAAACACCATTGCCGAGAGAGTAGACCAGTTGTCCATCAATCTAAAAGAGCAGCTTGTGAAAAAGGGAAAAGATTTTATTGCATATTCCTTGGCTGTGGATGAGAGCACCGACATTTCTGACATTGCCCAGTTGTCAATTTTCATCCGCGGAGTGGACTCCAACCTAAGCGTGACAGAGGAGTTTTTGGCTTTACGTCCTATGCATGGCACAACTACGGGGCATGATTTGTATGAAGAGGTGTCAAGATGTGTAAATGAGATGGAGCTGCCTTGGGAAAAACTCGTGGGTTTGACAACCGACGGAGCACCTGCGATGTGTGGACACAGGAGCGGACTGGTGGCGAAGATACGGGAAAAGATGCAAGAGGAAAACGCGACAGGTGAGCTGACAGCTTATCATTGTATCATACACCAGGAAGCGTTGTGCGGTAAAGCCTTGAAAATGGAGCATGTAATGAGCATCATCACGCGCACAGTTAACTTTATCAGAGCCAAAGGTTTGAATCACCGCCAGTTCAAGGCATTTCTGACGGAGTTAGAAACGGAGCATGGTGATTTGCCTTATCACACAGAGGTGCGATGGCTAAGCCAGGGAAAGGTGCTTCAAAGATGTTTCGAGCTTCGTGAGGAGATTTGTCTGTTCTTGGACAGCAAAGGGAAAGACACAACACAACTCCGAGACGAAATGTTTCTGTGTGAAATGGCTTTTCTGTGTGACATTACGAGTCATCTGAATGCAATAAACTTGCAGCTGCAGGGTCGGGATCGTGTCATCTCTGATATGTACAGTACAGTGAAGGCATTTAAAACCAAACTGACTCTGTGGGAGACGCAGATGCGGAAAGAAAATTTGAGCCACTTTCCCAGCTGCCAGACCATGAAAGAGAAGCTCTCTACCAGTGCGTTCCCGAGCACACAGTTGGCTGATAAAATAGGTATGCTTGCCGCTGACTTTCGACGCCGATTTGCTGACTTTGAAGCACAAAAAAGCAGGTTGGAACTGCTCGGTAACCCATTTGCTGTTGACGTGGAAAGCTCACCACCAAACCTCCAAATGGAGTTGATTGACCTCCAATGCAATGATGCACTGAGGGCAAAATATGCGGCAGTGGGTGCTGCGGAGTTCGCCCGTTTCCTCCCCGGCACAATGCCCCAGCTGCGCATCCAGGCTGCTCAAACGTTGTCTATGTTTGGCAGCACATACCTGTGTGAACAACTGTTTTCTTTGATGAACCTGAACAAAACATCACACAGAAGTCGACTTACTGCTGAACACCTCCACTCAATTCTGAGGATTTCTTCAGCTCAGAGCCTTACCCCGAACATTGATGAACTTGTGGAAAAGATGGGACACCACCAAGTATCACCCTCAACCTCAAACAAGTGAACATTACTGTGCAATCACATATTTAGAGTTTTTACTCAGTTCAAGTTTAAAAGTTAAAATTTAATATTTGTTTTCACTGCATGTTACTTCTCCTTAAACAAAGTGTTGTTTTTGATTAATAGATTTTTGCACTTTATTTTTTTGTATTTCAATCCAATTATATTTTAAAAATATTTCAGTTGAGTGGATGATAGAAAATTGCTATTATTGTTTTTTCTTTGAAGTAAATTTAGCCCACTTTTGCTAAAATAGAAAATATAGTCTACTGATGGTGCCTTGAATACCGGTTTCTTTCATTTAATGTTCATGTTATGGGGATATTTATATAAAGGAAATTTGTCTTTTGTGTCTGTTGAAAATTAAAGATTACTGACAGAGCCATAAGAAAATATTGCTTTATTTATCTGATCATATTGTAATATATTTGTTAGGTTTTCAGTAGGTTCAATTAGGTTCACTAGACTATATGCGTCATTTAAAAATTTTTCAATGAACATTCGAACAGTCCGGCCCTCGTCTTGTAGCTGATTTTTTTATTTGGCCCTCCGTCCATTTGACTTTGACACCCCTGCTCTAACCCCTAGCTCCTATTCCCTATCCCCTAGCTCCTATCCTCTAACCCCTAGCTCCTATTCCCTATCCCCTAGCTCCTATTCCCTATCCCCTATCCTCTAACCCCTATCTCCTATTCCCTATCCCCTAGCTCCTATTCCCTATCCACTATCTCCTATTCCCTATCCCGTAGCTCCTATTCCCTATCCCCTAACTCCTATCCTCTAACCCCTAGCTCCTATTCCCTATCCTCTAGCTTCTATTCCCTATCCACTATCCTCTAGCTCCTATTCCCTATCCCCTAGCTCAGTGGTCACCAACCGGTACATTTCTAAATTTCTGTCAAAAAAAGGCTTGGGACCCTTTTTTACTGCTGGCAATGAGTTTCTGGCAAAGTATGTGAGATAGGGAAGCGGGGGCATCTGTTTCAATGTGATTCATGAAGCAGGAATGACTCTTCTTTTTCTTCTCTCCCCTACTCTATTACCCTTTACTCTCTTTCAATCCAAAACCAACCCCTGCCCCCATCCCCTAGCTCCTATCCTCTAACCACAAGTCTTATTTCCTATTCCCTATCTCCTATCCCTTAGCTCCTATCCCATATCCCCTAGCTCCTATCCTCTAACCCCTAGCTCCTATCCTCTAACCCCTAGCTCCTATTTCCTATCTTCTAACCCCTAGCTCCTATTTCCTATCCCCTAGCTCCTATCCTCTAACCACAAGTCTTATTTCCTATTCCCTATCTCCTATCCCTTAGCTCCTATCCCATATCCCCTAGCTCCTATCCTCTAACCCCTAGCTCCTATCCTCTAACCCCTAGCTCCTATTTCCTATCCCCTAGCTCCTATCCTCTAACCCCTAACTCCTATCCTCTAACCGCTAGCTCCTATTTCCTATCCCCTAGCTCCTATCCTCTAACCCCTAGCTCCTACTCCCTACCCTCTAGCTCCTATCCCCTAGCTCCTATCCTCTTACCCCTAGCTTCTATTCTCTAACCCCTAGCTCCTCCTCCCTATCCCCTAGTTCCTACTCCCTATCCCCTAGCCCCTATCCCCTAGCTCCAATCCTCTAACCCCTAGCTCCTATTCCCTATCCCCTAGCTCCTATCCCCTAGCTTCTATTCCCTGTCCCCTAGCTCCTATCCTCTAGCCCCTAGCTCCTATTCCCTATCCCCTATCTTCTAACCCCTAGCTCCTATTCCCTATCCCCTATCTTCTAACCCCTAGCTCTTATTCCCTATCCCCTATCTTCTAACCCCTAGCTCCTATTCCCTATCCCCTATCCTCTAGCTCCTATTCCCTATCCCCTATCCCCTAACCCCTAGCTCCTATCCCCTATATCCTATTCCCTATCCCCTAGCTCCTATTCCCTATCCCCTAGCTCAGTGGTCACCAACCGGTAAATTTGTACATTTCTGTAGGGAAAAGGCTTGGGCCCTTTTTTAAATTTGCGGTAGCAGAACTTGATTCAGAAACCTGATCACCCTGCGCAAAGTGCGCAAAGTCAATTATCTGAAAAGACAAAGTCTGCATACCCCGTGGACCGGGAGAACTGTGGCTGGAGTTCGTCTACTGCACTGGCCAATTGTATAGCTCAAATCACAGTGCCAACAGCTTCCATGAGCCCACAGTTTGATACTAGACTAGGTGAGGTTTAATCACTTTTAAAACCATGACTAGAGAGAGGCCGTCAAAGAATACAGCAGAGAGCTTCTGTTTTTATGAGTGAGTTCATGTTTAAGTTTTTAATCAGCATTGTCAACACTTTTTATTCAGCATTGTCAACACTCTTTTTAATCAAGACCTTTACAAAACATAAAATGCGTTTCTCCCCCTTCTTCCATTTGCGCTGCAGCTGCAATGAACTAAACACCTTCTTTACCCGCTTTGAGGATAACACAGTGCCACCAACGTGGAGCTGTAGAAAGAAGCCCGACCGATATTCAATCCCTCTCTATCCCAGTCTGCTGTCCCCACTTTCTTCAAGATGTCCACCATTGTTCCTGTATCCAAGAAGGCAAAGGTAACTGAACTAAATGACTATCGCCCCGTAGCACTCACTTCTGTCATCATGAGGTGCTTTGAGAGACTAGTTAAGGATCATATCACCTCCACCTTAACTGTCACCCTAGACCCACTTCAATGTGTTTAACACCCCAATAGATCCACAGACGATGCAATCGCCATCACACTGCCCTATCCCATCTGGACAAGAGGAATACCTATGTAAGAATGCTGTTCATCGACTACAGCTCAGCATTCAACACCATAGTACCCTCCAAGCTCACCATTAAGCTAGAGGCCCTGAGTCTGAACCCCGTCCTGTGCAACTGGGTCCTGGACTTCCTGACGGGCTGCCCTCAGGTGGTGAAGGTCGGAAACAACACCTCTACTTCATTGATTCTCAAAACAGGGGCCCCACAAGGGTGCGTGCTCAGTCCCCTCCTGCTCCCTGTTCACCCATGACTGCGTGGACCCAATGATGAGACTACAGAGAGGAGGTGTGGGTCCTCGGAGTGTGGTGCCAACAAAATAACCTCTCACTCAATATCGACAAAACAAAGGAGCTGATCGTGGACTTTAGGAAACAGCAGAGGGAGCACGCCCCTATCCACATTGACGGGACCACAGTGGAGCAGGTGGAGATTTTAAAGTTCCTCTGCGTACATATCAATGACAATCTGAAACGATCCACCCACTCCGGCAGTGAGGTGAAGAATGCGCAACAGCGCCTCTTCAACCTCAGAAGGCTGAAGAAATTTAACTTGGCACCTAAAACCCTCACAAACTTTTACAAATGCACAATTGAGCTGTATAAAAGCCTGGTACGGCAACTGCACAACCGTACCAGGCGGGTGGAAGCCAGACGGTGGTGTAGTCTGCCCAACGCACCGGGGGCAAACTACCTGCCCTCCAGGACACCTACAGCACCCCTAATGTCACAGGAAGGCCAAAAAGATCATCAAGGACAACAACCACCCGAGCAACTACCTGTTCACCCCACTATCATCCAGAAGGCGAGGTCAGTACAGGTGCATCACACCTGGGACCGAGAGACTTAAAAGCAGCTTATATCTCAAGGCCATCAGACTGCTAAATAGACATCACATGTGGCTTCCACCCGGTTACGCAACCCTGCACCTTAGAGGCTGCTGCCCCATATACATAGACTTGAAATCACTGGTCACTTTAGTAATGGAACACTAGTCACTTTAGTAATGTTTGCATATTTTTGCTTTACTCATCTCAAATGTATATACTGTATTCTATTTTACTGTATTTTAGTCTATGACACTCTGACATTGCTCATCCTAATGTTTAAATATTCCTTAATTCCATTATTTTACTTTTAGGTTGTGCATGTGTGTGTATTGTTGTGAATTGTTAGGTAATACTTGTTAGATATTACTGCACTGTTGGAGCTAGAAACACAAGCATTTCGCTACACCCGCAATAACATCTGCTAAACATGTGTATGTGACATATAACATTGTTTTTTATTTTTTTTTATTTTTTTTATTTCACCTTTATTTAACCAGGTAGGCTAGTTTTAAACATTTAAAAAAAAAATTATCCCCAATTTCGTGGTATCCAATTGTTAGTAGTTACTGTCTTTTCTCGTCGCTACAACTCCCGTACGGGCTTGGGAGAGACGAAGGTTGAAAGTCCCGCTTTTTAACACAGCGCGCATCCAACCCGGAAGCCAGCAGCACCAATGTGTCAGAGGAAACACCGTACACCTAACGAACGGGTTAGCGTCCACTGCGCCCGGCCCGCCACAGGAGTCGCTAGTGCGCGATGAGACAAGGATATCCCTACCGGCCAAACCCTCCCTAATCCGGACGATGCTAGGCCAATTATGCGTCGCCCCATGGACCTCCCGGTCGCGGCCGGATGCGACAGAGCCTGGGCTTGAACCCAGAGCTAGCACTGCGATGCAGTGCCCCAGACCACTGGTGACATATACAATTTGATTTGATTTAATGCACACAGTGAAAACAGATTCAGTTACAGGCCCTAATACACAGTAGAAACAGGTTCTGTTACAGGCCCTAATACACAGTGAAAACAGGTTCTGTTACAGGCCCTAATACACAGTAGAAACAGGTTCTGTTACAGGCAATAATACACAGTAGAAACAGGTTCTGTTACAGACCTAATGCACACAGTAGAAACAGGTTCTGTTACAGACCTAATGCACACAGTAGAAACAGGTTATGTTACAGACCTAATGCACACAGTAGAAACAGGTTCTGTTACAGACCTAATGCACACAGTAGAAACAGGTTCTGTTACAGACCTAATGCACACAGTAGAAACAGGTTCTGTTACAGACCTAATGCACACAGTAGAAACAGGTTCTGTTACAGACCTAATGCACACAGTGGAAACAGGTTCAGTAAGGCCCTAATGCACCATTTTGTGATCTGTAGTTCTGATGGGGGTGGCCATTTTAGTGAGAGGGCAGAGCCCGTTTATTAGTTCTGTTCTCACATATCTGCCATTTATCACTCAACCCCCTTCTTTGCCACAGTACATATAAGTATATGGATGAGCGATGTCCGGGCGGCATAGGCAAGGTGCAGTAGATGGTATAAAATACAGTACATACATGTGATATATATTCAGTGTCATTCAATACTTCTTCAGAACCTCTTCAGTGTCATTCAGTACCTCTTCAGTGTCATTCAGTACCTCTTCAGTATCTCTTCAGTGTCATTCAGTACCTCTTTAGAACCTCTTCAGTGTCACTCAATACCTCTTCAGTGTCATTCAGTACCTCTTCAGAACCTCTTCAGTGTCATTCAGTACCTCTTCAGTGTCATTCAGTACCTCTTCAGAACCGCTTCAGTGTCATTCAGTACCTTTTCAGTGTCATTCAGTACCTCTTCAGTGTCATTCAGTACCACTTCAGAACCTCTTCAGTGTCATTCAGTACCTCTTCAGCATCTCTTCAGTGTCATTCAGTACCTCTTTAGAACCTCTTCAGTGTCACTCAATACCTCTTCAGTGTCATTCAGTACCTCTTCAGAACCTCTTCAGTGTCATTCAGTACCTCTTCAGTGTCATTCAGTACCTCTTCAGTGTCATTCAGTACCACTTCAGAACCTCTTCAGTGTCATTCAGTACCTCTTCAGTGTCATTCAGTACCTCTTCAGTGTCATTCAGTACCTCTATTGTCATTCAGTACCTCTGAATTGTAATGGGGTATGGTGGCCATTGGCTCAACTTACCCCATGGCCATTGGCTCAATTTACCCCAAGGCAAATATTTTGACTATATTAGCCCACACAGCTACAAGGATGCACTTTCATTCTAGGTTTAGGACCTCATATTGTAGCTTATAGAGACCATAACTGGTTTAGGACCTCATATTGTAGCTTATAGAGACCATAACTGGTTTAGGACCTCATATTGTAGCTTATAGAGACCATAACTGGTTTAGGACCTCATATTGTAGCTTATAGAGACCATAACTGGTTTAGGACCTCATATTGTAGTTTATAGAGACCATAACTGGTTTAGGACCTCATATTGTAGCTTATAGAGACCATAACTGGTTTAGGACCTCATATTGTAGTTTATAGAGACCATAACTGGTTTAGGACCTCATATTGTAGCTTATAGAGACCATAACTGGTTTAGGACCTCATATTGTAGCTTATAGAGACCATAACTGGTTTAGGACCTCATATTGTAGCTTATAGAGACCATAACTGGTTTAGGACCTCATATTGTAGCTTATAGAGACCATAACTGGTTTAGGACCTCATATTGTAGCTTATAGAGACCATAACTGATTATAGAACCAATCAAATCAAATTGTATTTGTCACATGTGCCGAATACAACAGTGAAATGCTTACTTACAAGCCCTTAACCAACAGTGCAGTTTTAATAAAATAAGTTTTAAAATGATGTGACCTAACTTTCTCACCACTTTTTCCACGTGATTTGTTCCTTCAGACTCCATGGAATGATGACCTCTTTCTAAATATTTGGTCACATGACTCATTTTGTGTATGGTTTCCCAGAAACAAGGGGTGGCTCAGCTAAATTACCCCACACACCCCTAAATGGTCTGCTAAACTATCACAATGTAAATGTGGAGTTAGATGCTCCAAACATTCCGTTGTTGCTATGCACACTGCTAAGGACACTCGTAACTGTAGGAAAACCTGGGTCACGATGCAGAGATGGTTGTTGTTTGGCATCTTCTGTGTGAATCCAACCGGGTAAAAGTTCCTGGGGAGACTGCATATATTCCTAATTCCATTCCTTTACTTAGACTTGTGTGTATTGGGTATATGTTGTGAAATTGTTAGATATTACTGCACTGTTGGAGCTAGAAACACCAGCATTTCGCTACACCCGCAATAACATCTGCTAAACACGTGTATGTGACTAATAAAATGTTATTTGATTTGACTTGACCTTGCTTCACCGTAGGGATGGTGCCAGGTTTCCTCCAGACGTGACACTTGAAAATTCACGCCAAAGAGTTCAATCTTGGTTTCATCAGACCAGAGAATCTTGTTTCTCATGGTCTGAGAGTCCTTTAGGTGCCTTTTGGCAAACTCCAAGTGGGCTGTCATGTGCCTTTTACTGAGGAGCAGCTTCCGTCTGGCCTCTCTACCATAAAGGCCTGATTGGTGGAGTGCTGCAGAGATGGTTGTTCTTCTGGAAGGTTCTCCCATCTCGAGAGGAACTCTAGAGCTCTGTCAGAGTGACAATTGGGTTCTTGGTCACCTCCCTGACTAAGGCCCTTCTCCCCTGATTGCTCAGTTTGTCCAGGCGGCCGGGAGCCGGGAGCCGAGGCCAGTGTGTTCTTGGGGACCATCAATACTGAATACATTTTTTGGGTACCCTTTCCCAGATCTGTGCCTCGACATAATCCTGTCAAGGAGCTCTACGGACAATTCCTTCGACTTCATGGCTTGGTTTTTGCTCTGACATTCACTGTCAACCGTGGGAGCTTATATAGACAGGTGTGTGCCTTTCCAAAATCATGTCCAATCAATTGAATTTACCACAGGTGGACTCCAATCAAGTTGTAGAAACATCTCAAGGATGATCAATGGAAACAGGATGCACCTGAGCTCAATTTCAAGTCTCATAGCAAAGGGTCTGTTATGTAAATAAGGTATTTCTGTTTTTAACTTTTAATAAATTAGCAAACACTTCAAAAAAACTGTTTTTGCTTTGTCATTATGGGTTATTTTGTGTAGATTGATCAGGAACATGTTTAATTTAAATCCCTTAAAGTAAACAAAATGTGAAAAAAGTCAAGGGGTCTGAATACTTTCTGAACGCACTGTGTGTGTGTGTGTGTGTGTGTGTGTGTGTGTGTGTGTGTGTGTGTGTGTGTGTGTGTGTGTGTGTGTGTGTGTGTGTGTGTGTGTGTACGCGTGCATGCGGACATGTGTGTGCAGGATATTGAGTAAACTTTTCATACTAACTGATAAAAAAAAACAAGAAACATGAATTGGTTGAAGAGGCCTTTAATGAATCAGCTGTGTTCTAGCAGCCTGTCTGGCAGCTGGTTTGGTTTCAGATCAAAATATCATCAGTAGGATGTTGCCCACTGCTACAGCGGTCAACTAGCACCATTCACTGCTACAGCGGTCAACTGGCACCATTCACTACTACAGCGGTCAACTGGCACCATTCACTGCTACAGAAGTCAACTGGCACCATTCACTGCTACAGCAGTCAACTAGCACCATTCACTGCTACAGCAGTCAACTAGCACCATTCACTGCTACTGCAGTCAACTAGCACCATTCACTGCTACAGCGGTCAACTAGCACCATTCACTGCTACAGCGGTCAACTGGCACCATTCACTACTACAGCGGTCAACTGGCACCATTCACTGCTACAGAAGTCAACTGGCACCATTCACTGCTACAGCAGTCAACTAGCACCATTCACTGCTACAGCAGTCAACTAGCACCATTCACTGCTACAACGGTCAACTGGCACCATTCACTGCTACAGAAGTCAACTGGCACCATTCACTGCTACAGCAGTCAACTAGCACCATTCACTGCTACAGCAGTCAACTAGCACCATTCACTGCTACAACGGTCAACTGGCACCATTCACTGCTACAGCGGTCAACTGGCACCATTCACAACTACAGCAGTCAACTGGCACCATTCACTGCTACAGCGGTCAACTGGCACCATTCACTTCTACAGCGGTCAACTGGCACCATTCACCGCTACAGCGGTCAACTGGCACCATTCACTGCTAGAGCGGTCAACTGGCACCATTCACTGCTAGAGCGGTCAACTGGCACCATTCACTGATAGAGGGGTCAACTGGCACAATTCAGTGCCTCAGCTGTTAACTAGCACCATTCACTGCTACAGCGGTCAATTGACACCATTCACCGCTACAGCGGTCAACTGGCACCATTCACTGCTAGAGCGGTCAACTGGCACCATTCACTGCTAGAGCGGTCAACTGGCACCATTCACTGATAGAGGGGTCAACTGGCACAATTCAGTGCCTCAGCTGTTAACTAGCACCATTCACTGCTACAGCGGTCAATTGACACCATTAGCTGCTACAGCGGTCAAATGGCACCATTCACTTCTACAGTGGTCAACTGGCACCATTCACTGCTACAGCGGTCAACTGGCACCATTCACTGCTAGAGCGGTCAACTGGCACCATTTACTGCTACAGCGGTGAACTGGCACCATTTACTACTACAGCGGTCAGCTGGCACCATTCACTGCTACAGCGGTCAACTGGCACCATTCACTGTTACAGCAGTCAACTGGCACCATTCACTTCTACAGCGGTCAACTGGCACCATTCACTTCTACAGCAGTCAACTGGCACCATTCACTGCTACAGCGGTGAACTGGCACCATTCACTACTACAGCGGTCAACTGGCACCATTCACTGCTACAGCAGTCAACAAGTACCATTCACTGCTACAGCAGTCAACTGGCACCATTCACTGCTACAGCAGTCAACTAGTACCATTCACTGCTACAGCAGTCAACTAGTACCATTCACTGCTACAGCAGTCAACTGGCACCATTCACTGCTACAGCAGTCAACAAGTACCATTCACTGCTACAGCAGTCAACTGGCACCATTCACTGCTACAGGAGTCAACTGGCACCATTCACTGCTACAGCGGTCAACTGGCACCATGATCCACTGAGTTACATGTTCACACATGCTGACACTGAGGAACTGGCCCTGAACCATTCATCTGAAACTGTTACTTGGAACTTTAAAGTAGCCTTCAAAGGGTTATGGTTCATCAGGCTGATGCAGAGAGAGAGAGAGAGAGAGAGAGAGAGAGAGAGAGAGAGAGAGAGAGAGAGAGAGAGAGAGAGAGAGAGAGAGAGAGAGAGAGAGAGAGAGAGAGAGAGAGAGAGAGAGAGAGAGAGAGAGAGAGAGAGAGAGAGAGAGAGAGAGAGAGAGAGAGAGAGAGAGAGAGAGAGAGAGAGAGAGAGAGAGAGAGAGAGAGAGAGAGAGAGAGAGAGAGAGAGAGAGAGAGAGAGAGAGAGAGAGAGAGAGAGCGAGAGAGAGAGAGGGGACATAAACCATTCAGGGTTTCTTTACCTCATCAGGGTTGGCGGTGCAAACATGGTAATATATGTTTTCCTGTCTGAGTGTGGTTGTGTGTGTGTATGGTTGTGTGTGTGGTTGCATGTTTGTGTACTTGTGAGGCATCTGAACATGCGACCTCAGACAAACTGTTTATGAGGAACTCCCACATGATGTATAACACATTAGAGACCATTCCACTGTTTGCGCACACGCACACACACACACACACACACATGAGTACGCAAATAGTCCGTGTCCAGCTGTTCTTCATTAGGACCAGGGTATCTGCAGGGAGGATGTTTAATGTTTAACTTTGATGTTTAAAAAAGATGTAGTGATGTCATATCCTGTCCTGTCTCTGATCTACAAACAACAACGACCATTCCTTTACAGTAACGTTTCTGTCTAATGCTGCATTCATGTGCTGCTCAGAATTATGGAACTAGGAACAGTCAGACTGGGAATTATGGAACTGGGAACAGTCTGACAGGGAATTATGGAACTTGGAACAGTCAGACTGGGAATTATGGAACTGGGAACAGTCTGACAGGGAATTACGGAACTGGGAACAGTCTGACAAGGAATTATGGAACTTGGAACAATCTGACTGGGAATTATGGAACTGGGAACAGTCTGCCTGGGAATTATGGAACTGGGAACAGTCTGACTGGGAATTATGGAACTGGGAACAGTCTGACAGGGAATTATTGAACTGGGAACAGTCTGACAGGGAATTATGGAACTGGGAACAGTCTGACTGGGAATTATGGAACTGGGAACAGTCTGACAGGGAATTATGGAACTGGGAACAGTCTGACTAGGAATTATGGAACTGGGAACAGTCTGACAGGGAATTATGGAACTGGGAACAGTCTGACTGGGAATTATGGAACTGGGAACAGTCTGACAGAGAATTATGGAACTGGGAACAGTCAGACTGGGAAAAATGGAACTGGGAACAGTCTGACTGGGAATTATGGAACTGGGAACAGTCTGACTGGAATTATGGAACTGGGAACAGTCTAACAGAGAATTATGAAACTGGGAACAGCCTGACAGGGAATTATGGAACTGGGAACAGCCTGACAGGGAATTGTGGAACTGGGAACAGCCTGACTGGGAATTATGGAACTGGGAACAGCCTGACTGGGAATTATGGAACTGGGAACAGCCTGACTGGGAATTATGGAACAGTCTGACAGGAAGATGTTACAACATGGAAGCTCATTACAGACATCTGAAACTAGTTTCTGTTACAAGAGGTTTTCAGTAGTTTTCCGCTTGGGATTTTTCTTGATAATTCTGAGAGCACATGAATGCAGTCTAACACAATCTCTTACACAGTCTGACACACAATTGTCTTCTGTCATTATCGGACATAAAAACCCAACTAAAACACAGTAAATGAGTGATGAAATATGAATGGATATTCATAATGAGGGAGACTAAACTCTAAATCATGTGGTCCCAGCCCTTGCCCCTGAACTCAGGCCTGGGAGACCCTGCGGGACACGGTCTGGTAGAACACGCCACGCAGCAGAGACGGGTAGTCTGGGACGCGGAACAGGTGGCGCTGGGCGTAGGTGACATCGTAACTCCTCCCCCTGCTGACCAGCGAGCGCAGGTTGGCCTCGCTCACCTGGTTGCCCACGGTGATAACGTACAGCTCCACTCCCGCCTCTGACACCAGCCGTACGCGCTTCTCCAGCATCGCCTCGGTAACGCCCTGAGATCTCCCGTCAGAGAACAGCACTAGCTTCCTCTTCCTGTTCCCGCCCCCTGACGACTGGAATTTCTCCATGGCGAAGGCCATCGCCTTGGTAACGTCAGTCCCATCATTCTGGAAGGTGGCGGCCTCAATCTTACTGGTCAGCAGGGTGAGGTTAGAGGTCAGCTCCGCCTCCATGCGGCGTTCACGGCTGTACTGGCCCACGGCGACACGCACGGCAGCACGGCCGGACCTCTCTGCAGACAGGAAGCGCTCAGCCAGACGCTTGACGAAGGTCTTGCTGGAGTCAAAGTTCCTCTGTCCCACACTGGCTGAACTGTCCATCATCAATACGATGTCTGTGTCCCCTGAGAAGGAGACTGGAGGACAGAAACAACAGGATAAACAACATGAAGACAATACACAATGACAACACAATGTCCTCCCAAAACAAGATTACAAAGAGAAACCACAGGAGAAACCACAGGAAAAACCATAGAGGAAACCACAGAGAAACCACAGGAAAAACCGTAGAGGAAACCACAGAGAAACCACAGAGAAACCACAGGAGAAACCACAAGAGAAACCACAGGAAAAACCACAGGAGAAACCACAGAAGAAACCACAGGAGAAATCACAGAGAAACCACAGGAGAAACCACAGAGAAACCACAGGAGAAACCACAGGAGAAACAACAGGAGAAACTACAGGAGAAACCACAAGAAAACCACAGGAGAAACCACAGAGAAACCACAGGAGAAACTACAGGAGAAACCACAGGAGAAACCACAGGAGAAACCAGAGAGAAACCACAGGAGAAACTACAGACAAACCACAGGAGAAACTACAGAGAAACCACAGAGACAACACAGGAGAAACCACAGGAGAAACCACGGGAGAAACCACGGGAGAAACAACAGGATAAACTACAGGAGAAACTACAGGGAAACCACAGAGAAACCACAGGAGACACCACAGAGAAACCACAGGGGAAACCACAGAGGAACCACAGAGAAACCACAGGAGAAACTACAGGAGAAACTACAGGAGAAACCACAGGAGAAACTACAGGAGAAACCACAGGAGAAACTACAGGGAAACCACAGGAGAAACCACAGATAAACCACAGAGAAACCACAGGAGAAACCATAGAGGAAACCACAGAGAAATCACAGGAGAAACCACAGGAGAAACCACAGAGGAAACCACAGAAAAACCACAGGAGAAACCACAGGAGAAACCACAGGAGAAACCACAAGAGAAACCACAGGAGAAACCACAGGAGAAACTACAGGAGAAACCACAGGAAAAACCACAGAGAAACGACGGACAAACCAAAGGAGAAACCAAAGAGAAACCATGGAGAAACTACAGGAGAAACCACAGGAGAAACCACAGGAGAAACCACAGGAGAAACCACAGAGAACCCACAGGAGAAACCACAGAGAAACCACAGAGAAGCCACAGGAGAACCCACAGGAGAAACCACAGGAGAAATCACAGGAGACACCACAGAGAAACCCCAGGAGAAATCACAGGAGACACCACAGAGACACCACAGGAGACACCACAGAGAAACCACAGGAGAAACCACAGAGAAACCACAGGAGAAACCACAGGAGAAACCACATGGAAACCACATGAGAAACCACAGGAGAAACTACAGGAGAAACTACAGGAGAAACCACAGGAGAAACCACAGAGAAACCACCGGGAAACCACAGGAGAAACCACAGAGAAACCACAGAGAAACCACAGAAGAAACCACAGGAGAAACCACAGAGAAACCACAGGAGACACCACAGGAGAAACCACAGAGAAACCACAGGAGAAACCACAGGAGAAACCACAAGAGAAACCACAGGAGAAACCACAGGAGAAACAACAGGAGAAACCACAGGAGAAACTACAGGAGAAACCACAGAGAAACCACAGAGAAACGCCGGAGAATCCACAGGAGAAACCAAGGAGAAACCATGGAGAAACCACGGAGAAACCACAGGAGAAACCACAGGAGAAAACACAGGAGAAACCACAGAGAAACCACAGGAGAAAGCAAAGAGAAACCACAGAGAAACCACAGGAGAAACCACCGGAGAAACCACAGGAGAAATCACAGGAGACACCACAGAGACACCACAGGAGACACCACAGAGAAACCACAGGAGAAACCACAGAGAAACCACAGGAGAAACCACAGGAGGAACCACAGGAGAAACCACAGGAGAAACTACAGGAGAAACCACAGGAGAAACTACAGGAGAAACCACAGGAGAAACCACAGAGAAACCACCGGGAAACCACAGGAGAAACCACAGAGAAACCACAGAGAAACCACAGGAGAAACCACAGGAGAAACCACAGAGAAACCACAGGAGACACCACAGGAGAAACCACATAGACACCACAAGATAAACCACAGGAGAAACCACAGGAGAAACCACAGGGAAACCACAGGAGAAACCACAGGAGAAACCACAGGAGAAACCACAGGAGAAACCAGAGAGAAACCACAGAGAAAACACAGGAGAAACCACGGGAGAAACCACAGGAGAAACTACAGAGAAACCACAGGAGAAACCATGGGAGAAACCACGGAAGAAACTACAGGAGAAACCACAGGGAAACCACAGAGAAACCACAGGAGAAACCACATGACTTACTGGGACATTTGTAGTTGGGACACTTCTTATCTGTTGTAGGAAATAGAGAAACCAAAATTAATAGGACATTTTCACATCATTTTCACATCATACAGAGTCTGTATCCACACCACGGGGTTCACTAGTGTGTGTGTGTGTGTGTGTGTGTGTGTGTGTGTGTGTGTGTGTGTGTGTGTGTGTGTGTGTGTGTGTCTGTGTGTGTGTGTGTGTGTGTGTGTGTGTGTGTACCTTCACAGATGCGTGTGGTGAGGTTCTGTAAGAAGCTGTCATCCAGCAGCTCAGCGAAGTTCTCCAGTACGAAGGAGAAGCCTGGTTTAGGGTCGCTCGTACAGACCACAGCACTGAGCTGTTCATGGTTGGGCTGACGGCCAGAGTAGTCCTTCACTCCCAGACCACCCACCTGACAGAGAGAGGGGGGCAGGGTTAGTGTGTGTGTGTGTGTGTGTGTGTGTCTGTGTGTCTGTGTGTTAGTGTGTGTGTGTGTGTGTGTGTGTGTGTGTGTGTGTGTGTGTGTGTGTGTGTGTGTGTGTGTGTGTGTGTGTGTGTGTGTGTAATGGACTGTGCGTTGTGATATGATGTTGCTGGTCGTACTAAATCGTACTACAGAGTGGTGTCCCTTACCCTGATGCCCTTCCTACAGAGTGGTGTCCCTTACCCTGATGCCCTTCACACAGAGTGGTGTTCCTTACCTTGATGCCCTTCCTACAGAGTGGTGTCACTTACCTTGATGCCCTTCCCACAGAGTGGTGTCCCTTACCCTGATGCCCTTCCTACAGAGTGGTGTTCCTTACCTTGATGCCCTTCCCACAGAGTGGTGTCCCTTACCCTGATGCCCTTCCTACAGAGTGGTGTTCCTTACCCTGATGCCCTTCACACAGAGTGGTGTTCCTTACCTTGATGCTCTTCCTACAGAGTGGTGTCCCTTACCCTGATGCCCTTCCTACAGAGTGGTGTCCCTTCACACAGAGTGGTGTCCCTTACCCTGATGCCCTTCACACAGAGTGGTGTCCCTTACCCTGATGTCCTTCCTACAGAGTGGTGTCCCTTACCCTGATGCCCTTCACACAGAGTGGTGTTCCTTCCCACAGAGTGGTGTCCCTTACCCTGATGCCCTTCACACAGAGTGGTGTCCCTTACCCTGATGCCCTTCACACAGAGTGGTGTCCCTTACCCTGATGCCCTTCACACAGAGTGGTGTCCCTTACCCTGATGCCCTTCACACAGAGTGGTGTTCCTTCACACAGAGTGGTGTCCCTTACCCTGATGCCCTTCACACAGAGTGGTGTCCCTTACCCTGATGCCCTTCACACAGAGTGGTGTCCCTTACCCTGATGCCCTTCACACAGAGTGGTGTCCCTTACCCTGATGCCCTTCACACAGAGTGGTGTTCCTTCACACAGAGTGGTGTCCCTTCACACAGTGTGGTGTTCCTTACCCTGATGCCCTTCACACAGAGTGGTGTCCCTTCACACAGAGTGGTGTCCCTTCACACATAGTGTTGTCCCTTACCCTGATGCCCTTCACACAGAGTGGTGTCCCTTACCCTGATGCCCTTCCTACAGAGTGGTGTCCCTCACCTTGATGCCCTTCCCACAGAGTGGTGTTCCTTACCTTGATGCCCTTCCCACAGAGTGGTGTTCCTTACCTTGATGCCCTTCCCACAGAGTGGTGTCCCTCACCTTGATGCCCTTCCCACAGAGTGGTGTCCCTCACCTCGATGCCCTTCACAAAGAGAGGTGTCCCTCACCTTGATGCCCTTCCCACAGAGTGTGTTGAGCGGTGTTTTATCTCTGGTGATATCAGAACGTCCGTCAGTGAGCACTAAGACCACGCGGTTCTCCTGCTGCAGACGGTCAATCATGTTGGTCAGAGAGAACTGCAGAGCCTCCCCTGTATAGGTGGCCTCAGCCAGCCAGCGCAGGTCCCGCACCGCCCTACACACAACATACAGGGTAATGATTGGGTATCTGTGTGTGTGTGTGTATACTTACTGTTTGAGCTCAGTGAGTGTGTGTGTGTGTGTACTTACTGTTTGAGCTCAGTCAGTGTGTTAATGTTGGGGTCTCCCAGTCTGACAGCCTCCTGGGCTCCATCCCCACTGTACTGCACCACGCCTACCCTGGACTCATTAAAACCAAACTACACACACACACACACACACACACACACACACACACACACACACACACGTATGAGCACATGTGCGAGTAAAATGTATAGCAAAATAAATTGCTGCCGTAGCTATTTTCAAAGTGTTTCATACTCGGTTAATCACACAAACAAATATGAATTCCATAGCCCACCTTGTGCAGCAAAAGTGCCTGGGTTTAACTAGCTTCTACAGTCACAAAGTCAGATTCCACAGCCATAAAGTCTGACTCCACAATCACAAAGTAAGATTTCACAGTCACAAAGTCAGATTCCACAGCCATAAAGTCAGATTCCACAGTCACAAAGTCAGATTCCACAGCCACAAAGTCAGATTCCCCAGCCACAAAGTCAGATTCCACAGCCACAAAGTCAGATTCCACAGCCACAAAGTCAGATTCCACAGTCACAAAGTCAGATTCTACAGCCACAAAGTCAGATTCTACAGCCACAAAGTCAGATTCTATAGCCACAGTCAGATTCTACAGCCACAAAGCCAGATTCTACAGCCACAGTCAGATTCTACAGCCACAGTCAGATTCTACAGCCACAAAGCCAGATTCTACAGCCACAGTCAGATTCCACAGCCACAAAGTCAGATTCTACAGCCACAGTCAGATTCCACAGCCACAAAGCCAGATTCCACAGCCACAAAGTCAGATTCCACAGCCACAAAGTCAGATTCCACAGCCACAAAGTCTGACTCCACAGCCACAAAGTCAGATTCCACAGCCACAAAGTCGGTAGCCCCGACTGCTAGTGGTTAGAGCGTTGGACTAGTAACCGGAAGGTTGCAAGTTCAAACCCCCGAGCTGACAAGGTACAAATCTGTCGTTCTGCCCCTGAACGGGCAGTTAACCCACTGTTCCTAGGCCATCATTGAAAATAAGAATTTGTTCTTAACTGACTTGCCTCGTTAAATAAAGGTAAAATACATAAAAAATTTAAAAAAAGATTCCACAGCCACAAAGTCAGATTCAACAAAGTCAGATTCAACAGACATAAAGTCAGATTCCACAGACATGAAGTCAGATTCCACAGACATAAAGTCAGATTCCACAGACATAAAGTCAAATTCCACAGACATAAAGTCAGATTCCACAGACATGAAGTCAGATTCCACAGACATAAAGTCAGATTCCACAGACATGAAGTCAGATTCCACAGACATAAAGTCAGATTCCACAGACATGAAGTCAGATTCCACAGACATACAGTCAGATTCCACAGCCATAAAGTCAGATTCAACAGACATAAAGTCAAATTCCACAGACATGAAGTCAGATTCCACAGACATACAGTCAGATTCCACAGCCATAAAGTCAGATTCAACAGACATACAGTCAGATTCCACAGCCATAAAGTCAGATTCAACAGACATAAAGTCAAATTCCACAGACATGAAGTCAGATTCCACAGACATAGTGGTTAGAGCGTTGGACTAGTAACCGGAAGGTTGCAAGTTCAAACCCCCGAGCTGACAAGGTACAAATCTGTCGTTCTGCCCCTGAACGGGCAGTTAACCCACTGTTCCTAGGCCATCATTGAAAATAAGAATTTGTTCTTAACTGACTTGCCTCGTTAAATAAAGGTAAAATACATAAAAAATTTAAAAAAAGATTCCACAGCCACAAAGTCAGATTCAACAAAGTCAGATTCAACAGACATAAAGTCAGATTCCACAGACATGAAGTCAGATTCCACAGACATAAAGTCAGATTCCACAGACATAAAGTCAAATTCCACAGACATAAAGTCAGATTCCACAGACATGAAGTCAGATTCCACAGACATAAAGTCAGATTCCACAGACATGAAGTCAGATTCCACAGACATAAAGTCAGATTCCACAGACATGAAGTCAGATTCCACAGACATACAGTCAGATTCCACAGCCATAAAGTCAGATTCAACAGACATAAAGTCAAATTCCACAGACATGAAGTCAGATTCCACAGACATACAGTCAGATTCCACAGCCATAAAGTCAGATTCAACAGACATAAAGTCAGATTCCACAGACATAAAGTCAAATTCCACAGACATGAAGTCAGATTCCACAGACATAAAGTCAGATTCCACAGACATGAAGTCAGATTCCACAGACATACAGTCAGATTCCACAGCCATAAAGTCAGATTCAACAGACATAAAGTCAGATTCCACAGACATAAAGTCAGATTCCAAAGTCAAAATTGTGTACAAAAGCTTTTTGGTCTCAATTTCAGGCATAGAAATCTCCAGGGGCGCAACATTGGTTTTAGAAGTGGGGGGGACGCTCGGAGGCGTCCACATGGTCCTAAAGCACACTATTGCATTGCTTTGTATTACATTCCAATGATATAACTGGGGGGGGGGGGGGGGGGGGGGGCATGTGGAAGTTGCGCCTCTGGAACACCCCAAATCTTTTTATTCATGAGTCCCATAGGGCGACGCACAATTGGCCCAGTGTCGCCCGGGTTTGGCCGGTGTTGGCCATCATTGTAAATAAGAATTTGTTCCTAACTGACTTGACTAGTTAAAATAAAGGTTCAATCAAAAAAATGAAATAAAAAAATGTTTAAATCCTTCTTGACTGTAATGTGATTTGTTTATTCAAATAAAGTATTAGTAAAAGTATATTTTTAAAATAGTACTCACATGGACTTGCTGGTCCTTAATAAGGCGGTCTATGACGGTGATGATGAAGTCCTTAGCTAGAGCGAAGTTAGTGGAGCCGATACTCTCAGAACTGTCCACGATGAAGGCCAGGTCCAGGGGCCCACACTTACACTCTACATCAGGACAGACACATTAGACAGACAGACACATTAGACAGACAGACACATTAGTCAGACACATCATGTACAGACAGACACATTAGACAGACAGACACATTAGACAGACAGACACATTAGACAGACAGACATATTAGACAGACATATTAGTCAGACACATCATGTACAGACAGACACATTAGACAGACAGACACATTAGACAGACAGACACATTAGACAGACAGACATATTAGACAGACACATTAGTCAGACACATCATGTACAGACAGACACATTAGACAGACAGACACATTAGTCAGACACATCATGTACAGACAGACACATTAGACAGACAGACACATTAGTCAGACACATCATGTACAGACAGACACATTAGACAGACAGACACATTAGACAGACAGACACATTAGACAGACAGACACATTAGACAGACAGACATATTAGACAGACAGATACATTAGACAGACAGACACATTAGACAGACAGACACATTAGACAGACAGACATATTAGACAGACAGACACATTAGACAGACAGACACATTAGACAGACAGACACATTAGACAGACAGACACATTAGACAGACACATTAGTCAGACACATCATGTACAGACAGACACATTAGACAGACAGACACATTAGTCAGACACATCATGTACAGACAGACACATTAGACAGACAGACACATTAGACAGACAGACACATTAGACAGACAGACATATTAGACAGACAGACACATTGGACAGACAGACACATTAGACAGACAGACACATTAGACAGACACATTAGACAGACAGACATATTAGACAGACAGACAGACACATTAGACAGACAGACATATTAGACAGACAGACACATTAGTCAGACACATCATGTACAGACAGACACATTAGACAGACAAACAGAAACATTAGACAGACAGACAGACATTAGACAGACAGACAGACATTAGACAGACATTAGACAGACACATTAGTCAGACACATCATGTACAGACAGACACATTAGACAGACAGACACATTAGACAGACAGACACATTAGTCAGACACATCATGTACAGACAGACACATTAGACAGACAGACACATTAGACAGACAGACATATTAGACAGACAGACACATTAGACAGACAGACACATTAGACAGACAGACATATTAGACAGACAGACACATTAGACAGACAGACACATTAGACAGACAGACACATTAGACAGACAGACACATTAGACAGACAGACATATTAGACAGACAGACACATTAGACAGACAAACAGAAACATTAGACAGACAGACAGACATTAGACAGACAGACAGACATTAGACAGACATTAGACAGACACATTAGTCAGACACATCATGTACAGACAGACACATTAGACAGACAGACACATTAGTCAGACACATCATGTACAGACAGACACATTAGACAGACAGACACATTAGTCAGACACATCATGTACAGACAGACACATTAGACAGACAGACACATTAGACAGACAGACACATTAGACAGACAGACACATTAGACAGACAGACATATTAGACAGACAGATACATTAGACAGACAGACACATTAGACAGACAGACACATTAGACAGACAGACATATTAGACAAACAGACACATTAGACAGACAGACACATTAGACAGACAGACACATTAGACAGACACATTAGTCAGACACATCATGTACAGACAGACACATTAGACAGACAGACACATTAGACAGACAGACACATTAGTCAGACACATCATGTACAGACAGACACATTAGACAGACAGACACATTAGACAGACAGACACATTAGACAGACAGACATATTAGACAGACAGACACATTGGACAGACAGACACATTAGACAGACAGACACATTAGACAGACACATTAGACAGACAGACATATTAGACAGACAGACAGACACATTAGACAGACAGACATATTAGACAGACAGACACATTAGTCAGACACATCATGTACAGACAGACACATTAGACAGACAAACAGAAACATTAGACAGACAGACAGACATTAGACAGACAGACACATTAGACAGACAGACATATTAGACAGACAGACACATTAGACAGACAAACATAAACATTAGACAGACAGACAGACAGACAGACAGACAGACAGACAGACAGACAGAGACAGACAGACAGACATTAGACAGACAGATAGACATTAGACAGACAGATAGACAGACATACATTAGACAGACAGATAGACATTAGACAGACAGATAGACATTAGACAGACACATTAAACAGACAGACACATTAGACAAACAGACACATTAGTCACAGACAGACAGACATTAGACAGACAGACAGACAGAGTATGGGCATAATGGTGACTGGAGAGCTATAAGATAAACTCAGAAGCCAATGAGATGATGGGATGGACTCACCACAGCATGCTGTAGGAAACAAATTAAACAAAAACACAATGTTAGTCATTCCAGTGTGTCTGAGTTTCTGTGTGTGAGTGTGTGTGGTGGCGGGGGGGGGCAGACTTACAGCAGTGTGTGTGTGTGTGTGTGGGGGGGGGGGGGGGGCAGACTTACAGCAGTGTGTGTGTGTGTGTGGGGGGGGGGCGGCAGACTTACAGCAGTGTGTGTGTGTGGGGGGGGGGGGGCGGCAGACTTACAGCAGTGTGTGTGTGTGTGTGTGTGTGGGGGGGGCAGACTTACAGCAGTGTGTGCGGGGGGGGGGGCAGACTTACAGCAGTGTGTGTGTGTGTGTGTGGGGGGGGGGGCAGACTTACAGCAGTGTGTGTGTGTGGGGGGGGGGCAGACTTACAGCAGTGTGTGTGTGTGTGGGGGGGGGGGGGGCAGACTTACAGCAGTGTGTATGTGTGTGTGTGGGGGGGCAGACTTACAGCAGTGTGTGTGTATGTGGGGGGTGGGGGGGCAGACTTACAGCAAAGCTTCATGATGATATCCAGAATCTCACATTCCTGTAGATAACAGTAATGTAGATAACAGTTATATAGATAACAGTAATATAGATAACAGTTATATAGATAACAGTAATATAGATAACAGTTATATAGATAACAGTAATATAGATAACAGTAATATAGATAACAGTTATATAGATGTTCAATACATATAGATAAAAGTAATATAGATAACAGTAATATAGATAATAGTAATATAGATAACAGTAATGTAGATAACAGTTATATAGATAACAGTAATATAGATAACAGTTATATAGATGTTCAATACATATAGATAACAGTAATATAGATAACAGTAATATAGATAACAGTTATATAGATAACAGTAATATAGATAACAGTTATATAGATAACAGTTATATAGATGTTCAATACATATAGATAAAAGTAATATAGATAACAGTAATATAGATAATAGTAATATAGATAATAGTAATATAGATAATAGTAATATAGATAACAGTAATATAGATAACAGTTATATAGATGTTCAATACATATAGATAACAGTTAAATAGATAACAGTTATATAAATGTACAGAATATAGAGGCAACATTTATATAGATCACAGTTATATAGATGAACAGAATATAGAGATAACAGTTATACAGTTGTTCAATATAAACTCAGCAAAAATAGAAATGTTCTCTCACTGTCAACTGTGTTTATTTTGAGTAAACTTAACATGTGTAAATATTTGTATAAACATAACAAGATTTAACAACTGAGACATAAACTGAACAAGTTCCACAGACATGTCACTAACAGAAATGGAATAATGTGTCCCTGAACAAAGGGGGGTCAAAATCAAAAGTAACAGTCAGTATCTGGTGTGGCCACCAGCTGCATTAAGTACTGCAGTGCATCTCCTCCTCATGGACTGCACCAGATGTGTCAGTTCTTGCTGTGTCATGTTACCCCACTCTTCCAATTAGGCACCTGCAAGTTCCCAGACATTTCTGGGGGGAATGGTCCTAGCCCTCACCCTCCGATCCAACAGGTCCCAAACGTGTTCAATGGGATTGAAATCCGGGCTCTTCGCTGGCCATGGCAGAACACTGACATTCCTGTCTTGCAGGAAATCACGCACAGAAGGAGCAGTATGGCTGGTGGCATTGTCATGTTGGAGGGTCATGTCAGGATGAGCCTGCAGGAAGTGTACCACATGATGGAGGAGGATGTCTTCCCTGTAACGCACAGCGTTGAGATTGCCTGCAATGACAACAAGCTCAGTCCAATGATACTGTAACACACCGCCCCAGACCATGACGGACCCTCTACCTCCAAATCGATCCCGCTCCAGAGTACAGGCCTTGGTGTAACGCTCATTCCTTCCACGATAAATGCGAATCCGACCATCACCCCTGGTGAGACAAAACCGTGACTCGTTAGTGAAGAGCACTTTTTGCCAGTCCTGTCTGGTCCAGCGACGGTGGGTTTGAGCTCGACGTTGTTGCCAGTGATGTCTGGTGAGGACCTGCCTTACAACAGGCCTACAAGCCCTCAGTCCAGCCTCTCTCAGCCTATTGCGGACAGTCTGAACACTGATGGAGGGATTGTGCGTTCCTGGTGTAACTCGGACAGTTGTTGTTGCCATCCTGTACCTGTCCTGCAGGTGTGATGTTCGGATGTACTGATCCTGTGCAGGTGTTGTTACACGTGGTCTGCCACTGCGAGGACGATCAGCTGTCCGTCCTGTCTCCCTGTAGCGCGGTCTTAGGCGTCTCACAGTATGGACATTGCAATGTATTGCCCTGGCCACATCTGCGGTCCTCATGCCTCCTTGCAGCATGCCTAAGGTACGTTCACGCAGATGAGCAGGGACCCTGGGCATCTTTCTTTTGGTGTTTTTCAGAGTCAGTAGAAAGACCTCTTTAGTGTCCTAAGTTTTCATAACTGTGACCTTAATTGCCTTCCGTCTGTAAGCTGTTAGTGTCTTAACGACCGTTCCACAGGTACATGTTCATTAATTGTTTATGGTTCATTGAACAAGCATGGAAAACAGTGTTTAAACCCTTTACAATGAAGATCTGTGAAGTTATTTTGGATTTATACGATTTATCTTTGAAAGACAGGGTCCTGAAAAAGGGACGTACATTTTTTGCTTAGTTTATATAGATAACAGTTATAGAGATGTTCAATAAATATAGATAACAGTTATAGAGATAACAGTTAAACAGATGTTCAATAAAGTTAGATAAGTTATATAGATGTTTAATATATATAGATATAAAATCAAATCAAAGTTTATTTGTCACGTGTGCCGAATACAACAGGTTTTACAGTGAAATGCTTTACAAGCTCTAACCAGTAGTGCAAAAAAGATGTGTGTGTAGGTAAGTAAAGAAATAAAACAACAGTAAAAAGACATTTGAAATAAGAGTGGCAAGGCTCTATACAGACACATGGTTAGTCAGGCTGATTGAGGTAGTATGTACATGTACATATGGTTAAAGTGACTCTGCATATATGATGAACAGAGATTAGCAGCAGCGTAAAAAGAGGGTTTGGCGGGTGGTGGGACACAATGCAGATAGCCCGGTTAGCCAATGTGTGGGAGCACTGGTTGGTCGGGGCAATTGAGGTAGTGTGTACATGAGTATATAGTTAAAGAGGCTATGCATATAAGATCGAACAGAGAGTAGCAGCAGCGTAAAATATATATATATATAGATGTTAAATATATATAGATAACAGTTATATAGATGTACAATATATATAGCCCACCCACTGGGGAGCCAGGCCCAGCCAATCAGAATTATGAGTTTTACCCCACAAAAGGGCTTTATTACAGACATAAGTACGCCTTAGTACTCCCTTCCCCCTCCCCTCAGATGGTCCCGCAGGTGAAGAAGCCGGATGTGGAGGTCCTGGGCTGGCGTGGTTACATTGTGAGGCCAGTTGGACATACTGCCAAATTCTCTAAAATGACGTTGGAGGCGGTTTATGGTAGAGAAATGAACGTTCAATTCTCTGGCAACAGCTCAGGTGGACATTCCTGTAGTCAGCATGCCAATTGTACGCTCACTCAAAACTTGAGACATCTGTGGAATTGTGTTGTGACAAAACTGCACATTTTACAGTGGCCTTTTATTGCCCCCAGCACAAGGTGCACCTGTGTAACGATCATGCTGTTTAATTAACTTCTTGATTTGAAAAGAGAAATAAGATTTGTGTGCATACAGTACATAATGATTATTTACTCAATGTTTGTACAGTATATATATTTATTTTGTAAGATTACAGTAATGATAAATAGTATTGCACAGTACATTATCTCATCTCCTCCTGTTAGTTTACAACCTGATGAAGTGTTATAGACTCCTAATATACAGTTGAAGTGGGAAGTTTGCATACACCTTAGCCAAATACATTTAAACTCAGTTTATCACAATTCCTGACATTTAGTCCAAGTAAAAATTCCCTATCTTAGGTCAGTTAGGATCACCACTTTATTTTAAAATTGTGAAATGTCAGAATAATAGTAGAGAGAGTGATTTATTTCAGCTTTAATTTCTTTCATCACATTCCCAGTGGGTCAGAAGTTTACATACACTCAATTAGTATTTGGTAGCATTGCCTTTAAATTGTTTAACTTGGGTCAAATGCTTCGGGTAGCCTTCCACAAGCTTCCCACAATAAGTTGGGTGAATTTTGGCCCATTCCTCCTGACAGAGCTGGTGTAACTGAGTCAGGTTTGTAGGCCTCCTTGCTCGCACATGCCTTTTCAGTTCTGCCCACACATTTTCTATAGAATTGAAGGTCAGGGTTTGTGATGGCCACTCCAATACCTTGACTTTGTTGTCCTTAAGCCATTTTGCCACAACTTTGGAAGTATGCTTGGGGTCATTGTCCATTTGGAAGACCCATTTGCGACCAAGCTTTAACTTCCTGACTGATGTCTTGAGATGTTGCTTGAATATATCCACATAATTTTTCAACAATTCCACATGATGCCATCTATTTTGTGAAGTGCACCAGTGCCTCCTTTAGCAAAGTACGCCCACAACATGATGCTGCCACCCCCGTGCTTCATGGTTGGGATGGTGTTCTTCGGCTTGCAAGCCTCCCACTTTTTCCTCCAAACATAACGATGGTCATTATGGCCAAACAGTTTTATTTTTGTTTCAGCAGACTAGAGGACATTTCTCCAAAAAGTACGATCTTTGTCCCCATGTGCAGTTGCAAACCATGGTCTGGCTTTTTTATGGCGGTTTTGGAGCAGTGACTTCTTCCTTGCTGAGCGACCTTTCAGGTTATGTCAATATAGGACTTGTTTTACTGTGGATATAGATACTTTTGTACCTGTTTCCTCCAGCATCTTCACAAGGTCCTTTGCTGTTGTTCTGGGATTGATTTGCACTTTTCGCACCAAAGTACGTTCATCTCTAGGAGACAGAACGAGTCTCCTACTTGAGCGGTATGATGGCTGCGTCGTCCCATGGTGTTTATACTTGCGTACTATTATTTGTACAGATGAACGTGGTACTTTCAGGTGTTTGGAAATTGCTCCCAAGGATGAACCAGACTTGTGGAGGTCTACAATTCTTTTTCTGAGGTCTTGGCTGATTTCTTTTGATTTTCCCATGATGTCAAGCAAAGAGGCACTGAGTTTGAAGGTAGGCCTTGAAATACATCCACATCCACAGGTACACCTGCAATTGACTCAAATGATGTCAATTAGCCTATCAGAAGCTTCTAAAGCCATGACATCATTTTCTGGAATTTTCCAAGCTGTTTAAAGGCACAGTCAACTTAGTGTATGTACACTTCTGACCCACTGGAATTGTGATACAGTAAATTATTAATGAAATAATCTGTCTGTAAACAATTGTTGGAAAAAGTACTTGTGTCATGCACAAAGTAGATGTCCTAACCGACTTGCCAAAACTATAGTTTGTTAACAAGAAATTTGTGGAGTGGTTGAAAAACTAGTTTTAATAACTCCAACCTAAGTGTATGTAAACTTCCAACTTCAACTGTAGTAGAACTCTGAGGAGACGGGCTTCAGAACCAGGATATGGCGGGGTAGAGCGAGGTTGCCATGGTGACGCTGAGTCACCC
>NC_048572.1:90521224-90526224 GCF_013265735.2 Oncorhynchus mykiss | reverse complement strand
ATAAGACTACAGACTACAGACTACATGTTCTATTGTTATAAGACTACAGACTACAGGTTCTACTGTTATAAGACTACAGACTACAGACTACATGTTCTATTGTTATAAGACTACAGACTACATGTTCTATTGTTATAAGACTACAGACTACAGACTACATGTTCTATTGTTATAAGACTACAGACTACATGTTCTATTGTTATAAGACTACAGACTACAGACTACATGTTCTACTGTTATAAGACTACAGACTACAGACTACATGTTCTACTATTATAAGACTACAGACTACAGACTACATGTTCTATTGTTATAAGACTACAGACTACAGACTACATGTTCTACTGTTATAAGACTACAGACTACAGACTACATGTTCTACTGTTATAAGACTACAGACTACAGACTACAGACTACATGTTCTACTGTTATAAGACTACAGACTACAGACTACAGACTACATGTTCTACTGTTATAAGACTACAGACTACAGACTACATGTTCTATTGTTATAAGACTACAGACTACAGACTACATGTTCTACTGTTATAAGACTACAGACTACAGACTACAGACTACATGTTCTACTGTTATAAGACTACAGACTACAGACTACATGTTCTACTGTTATAAGACTACAGACTACATGTTATATTGTTATAAGACTACAGACTACATGTTCTATTGTTATAAGACTACAGACTACAGACTACATGTTCTATTGTTATAAGACTACAGACTATGTTCTACTGTTATAAGACTACAGACTACAGACTACAGACTACATGTTCTACTGTTATAGGTCTACAGACTACATGGTCTACTGTTATAAGACTACAGACTATAGACTACATGTTCTATTGTTATAAGACTATAGACTACAGACTACAGACTACATGTTCTATTGTTATAAGACTACAGACTACAGACTACATGTTCTATTGTTATAAGACTACAGACTACATGTTCTACTGTTATAAGACTACAGACTACAGACTACATGTTCTATTGTTATAAGACTACAGACTACATGTTCTATTGTTATAAGACTACAGACTACAGGTTCTACTGTTATAAGACTACAGACTACAGACTACATGTTCTATTGTTATAAGACTACAGACTACATGTTCTATTGTTATAAGACTACAGACTACAGACTACATGTTCTATTGTTATAAGACTACAGACTACATGTTCTATTGTTATAAGACTACAGACTACAGACTACATGTTCTATTGTTATAAGACTACAGACTACATGTTCTATTGTTATAAGACTACAGACTACAGACTACATGTTCTACTGTTATAAGACTACAGACTACAGACTACATGTTCTACTATTATAAGACTACAGACTACAGACTACATGTTCTATTGTTATAAGACTACAGACTACAGACTACATGTTCTATTGTTATAAGACTACAGACTACAGACTACATGTTCTACTGTCAAAAAACTACAGACTACATGTTCTATTGTTATAAGACTACAGACAACAAGTTCTGTTGTTATAAGACTACAGACTACAGACTACAGACTACAGACTACATGTTATATTGTTATAAGACTACAGACTACAGACTACAGACTACATGTTCTACTGTCAAAAAACTACAGACTACAGACTACATGTTATATTGTTATAAGACTACAGACTACATGTTATATTGTTATAAGACTACAGACTACAGACTACAGACTACATGTTCTACTGTCAAAAAACTACAGACTACAGACTACATGTTATATTGTTATAAGACTACAGACTACATGTTCTATTGTTATAAGACTACAGACTACAGACTACATGTTCTACTGTTATAAGACTACAGACTACAGACTACATGTTCTATTGTTATAAGACTACAGACTACATGTTCTATTGTTATAAGACTACAGACTACAGACTACATGTTCTATTGTTATAAGACTACAGACTACAGGTTCTACTGTTATAAGACTACAGACTACAGACTACATGTTCTATTGTTATAAGACTACAGACTACATGTTCTATTGTTATAAGACTACAGACTACAGACTACATGTTCTATTGTTATAAGACTACAGACTACATGTTCTATTGTTATAAGACTACAGACTACAGACTACATGTTCTACTGTTATAAGACTACAGACTACAGACTACATGTTCTACTATTATAAGACTACAGACTACAGACTACATGTTCTATTGTTATAAGACTACAGACTACAGACTACATGTTCTACTGTTATAAGACTACAGACTACAGACTACATGTTCTACTGTTATAAGACTACAGACTACAGACTACAGACTACAGACTACATGTTCTACTGTTATAAGACTACAGACTACAGACTACAGACTACATGTTCTACTGTTATAAGACTACAGACTACAGACTACAGACTACATGTTCTATTGTTATAAGACTACAGACTACAGACTACATGTTCTACTGTTATAAGACTACAGACTACAGACTACAGACTACATGTTCTACTGTTATAAGACTACAGACTACAGACTACATGTTCTACTGTTATAAGACTACAGACTACATGTTATATTGTTATAAGACTACAGACTACATGTTCTATTGTTATAAGACTACAGACTACAGACTACATGTTCTATTGTTATAAGACTACAGACTATGTTCTACTGTTATAAGACTACAGACTACAGACTACAGACTACATGTTCTACTGTTATAGGTCTACAGACTACATGGTCTACTGTTATAAGACTACAGACTATAGACTACATGTTCTATTGTTATAAGACTATAGACTACAGACTACAGACTACAGACTACATGTTCTATTGTTATAAGACTACAGACTACAGACTACATGTTCTATTGTTATAAGACTACAGACTACATGTTCTACTGTTATAAGACTACAGACTACAGACTACATGTTCTACTGTTATAAGACTACAGACTACAGACTACATGTTCTACTGTTATAAGACTACAGACAACATGTTCTACTGTTATAAGACTACAGACTACAGACTACATGTTCTATTGTTATAAGACTACAGACTACAGACTACATGTTCTACTGTTATAAGACTACAGACTACATGTTCTATTGTTATAAGACTACAGACTACATGTGCTATTGTTATAAGACTACAGACTACAGACTACATGTTCTACTGTTATAAGACTACAGACTACAGACTACATGTTCTATTGTTATAAGACTACAGACTACAGACTACATGTTCTACTGTTATAAGACTACAGACTACATGTTCTATTGTTATAAGACTATAGACTACAGACTACAGACTACATGTTCTACTGTTATAAGACTACAGACTACAGACTACATGTTCTACTGTTATAAGACTACAGACTACATGTTCTATTGTTATAAGACTACAGACAACAAGTTCTGTTGTTATAAGACTACAGACTACAGACTACATGTTCTACTGTTATAAGACTACAGACTACATGTTCTATTGTTATAAGACTACAGACTACATGTTCTATTGTTATAAGACTACAGACTATAGACTACATGTTCTATTGTTATAAGACTACAGACTACAGACTACATGTTCTATTGTTATAAGACTACAGACTACAGGTTCTACTGTTATAAGACTACAGACTACAGACAACATGTTATATTGTTATAAGACTACAGACTACAGACTACATGTTCTACTGTTATAAGACTACAGACTACATGTTATATTGTTATAAGACTACAGACTACATGTTCTATTGTTATAAGACTACAGACTACAGACTACATGTTCTATTGTTATAAGACTACAGACTATGTTCTACTGTTATAAGACTACAGACTACAGACTACAGACTACATGTTCTACTGTTATAGGTCTACAGACTACATGGTCTACTGTTATATAGACTACAGACTATAGACTACATGTTCTATTGTTATAAGACTATAGACTACAGACTACAGACTACAGACTACATGTTCTATTGTTATAAGACTACAGACTACAGACTACATGTTCTACTGTTATAAGACTACAGACTACATGTTCTACTGTTATAAGACTACAGACTACAGACTACATGTTCTACTGTTATAAGACTACAGACTACAGACTACATGTTCTACTGTTATAAGACTACAGACAACATGTTCTATTGTTATAAGACTACAGACTACATGTGCTATTGTTATAAGACTACAGACTACAGACTACATGTTCTATTGTTATAAGACTACAGACTACAGACTACATGTTCTACTGTTATAAGACTACAGACTACAGACTACATGTTCTACTGTTATAAGACTACAGACTACATGTTCTATTGTTATAAGACTACAGACTACATGTTCTACTGTTATAAGACTACAGACTACAGACTACATGTTCTATTGTTATAAGACTACAGACTACAGACTACATGTTCTACTGTTATAAGACTACAGACTACATGTTCTATTGTTATAAGACTATAGACTACAGACTACAGACTACATGTTCTACTGTTATAAGACTACAGACTACATGTTCTACTGTTATAAGACTACAGACTACATGTTCTATTGTTATAAGACTACAGACAACAAGTTCTATTGTTATAAGACTACAGACTACAGACTACATGTTCTACTGTTATAAGACTACAGACTACATGTTCTATTGTTATAAGACTACAGACTACATGTTCTATTGTTATAAGACTACAGACTATAGACTACATGTTCTATTGTTATAAGACTACAGACTACAGACTACATGTTCTATTGTTATAAGACTACAGACTACAGGTTCTACTGTTATAAGACTACAGACTACAGACAACATGTTATATTGTTATAAGACTACAGACTACAGACTACATGTTCTATTGTTATAAGACTACAGACTACAGACTACATGTTATATTGTTATAAGACTACAGACTACAGACTACATGTTATATTGTTATAAGACTACAGACTACAGACTACATGTTATATTGTTATAAGACTACAGACTACAGACTACATGT
>NC_048572.1:90491224-90516224 GCF_013265735.2 Oncorhynchus mykiss | reverse complement strand
GACAAGGTAACACACACAGGTAGAGAGACAAGGTAACACACAGGTAGAGAGACAAGGTAACACACAGGTAGAGAGACAAGGTAACACACAGGTAGAGAGACAAGGTAACACACACAGGTAGAGAGACAAGGTAACACACAGGTAGAGAGACAAGGTAACACACAGGTAGAGAGACAAGGTAACACACAGGTAGAGAGACAAGGTAACACACAGGTAGAGAGACAAGGTAACACACAGGTAGAGAGACAAGGTAACACACAGGTAGAGAGGCAAGGTAACACACAGGTAGAGAAACAAGGTAACACACAGGTAGAGAGACAAGGTAACACACAGGTAGAGAGACAAGGTAACACACACAGGTAGAGAGACAAGGTAACACACAGGTAGAGAGACAAGGTAACACACAGGTAGAGAGACAAGGTAACACACAGTTAAGAGAGACTTGAGTGAAAGTTTTGTCAGAAAGTAAAAGAGAGGGAAACCTTTAGACAAGAAGCTGAAATGTTCTCTCCAATAGATGGTACGAAGATATTTGAGAACAAAGGACAAAGACTATTTAAAACCGGTCGTGGAAAAAAGCATTGCAGGATTCAGTAAGCCTTTGTCTGAACACTATGTTGTAGGAACTCCCCCCGTCAACATCCTATGGAATACATGTAATGGTGACCAGATGTGAAGAAAACAGATAGTACCACAACAAGGTGTATATTATCCCATACTATACCACAACAAGGTGTATATTATCCCATACTATACCACAACAAGGTGTATATTATCCCATACTATACCACAACAAGGTGTATATTATCCCATACTATACCACAACAAGGTGTATATTATCCCATACTATACCACAACAAGGTGTATATTATACCATACTATACCACAACAAGGTGTATATTATACCATACTATACCACAACAAGGTGTATATTATACCATACTATACCACAACAAGGTGTATATTATACCATACTATACCACAACAAGGTGTATATTATACCATACTATACCAGAACAAGGTGTATATTATACCATACTATACCAGAACAAGGTGAACCATAATGTACCACAACAAGGTGTATATTATACCATACTATACCACAACAAGGTGTATATTATCCCATACTATACCACAACAAGGTGTATATTATACCATACTATACCACAACAAGGTGTATATTATACCATACTATACCAGAACAAGGTGTATATTATACCATACTATACCACAACAAGGTGAACCATAATGTACCACAACAAGGTGTATATTATACCATACTATACCACAACAAGGTGTATATTATCCCATACTATACCACAACAAGGTGTATATTATACCATACTATACCACAACAAGGTAAACCATAATGTACCACAACAAGGTGTATATTATACCATACTATACCACAACAAGGTGTATATTATCCCATACTATACCAGAACAAGGTGAACCATAGTGTACCACAACAAGGTGTATATTATCCCATGCTATACCACAACAAGGTGTATATTATCCCATACTATACCACAACAAGGTGTATATTATCCCATGCTATACCACAACAAGGTTTATATTATCCCATACTATACCACAACAAGGTGTATATTATCCCATTCTATACCACAACAAGGTGTATATTATCCCATACTATACCACAACAAGGTGTATATTATACCATACTATACCACAATAAGGTGTATATTATCCCATACTATACCACAACAAGGTGTATATTATCCCATACTATACCACAACAAGGTGTATATTATCCCATGCTATACCACAACAAGGTTTATATTATCCCATACTATACCACAACAAGGTGTATATTATACCATACTATACCACAACAAGGTGTATATTATACCATACTATACCACAACAAGGTGTATATTATCCCATACTATACCAGAACAAGGTGAACCATAGTGTACCACAACAAGGTGTATATTATCCCATACTATACCACAACAAGGTGTATATTATCCCATGCTATACCACAACAAGGTTTATATTATCCCATACTATACCACAACAAGGTGTATATTATCCCATTCTATACCACAACAAGGTGTATATTATCCCATACTATACCACAACAAGGTGTATATTATCCCATACTATACCACAACAAGGTGTATATTATCCCATACTATACCACAACAAGGTGTATATTATCCCATACTATACCACAACAAGGTGTATATTATCCCATTCTATACCACAACAAGGTGTATATTATCCCATACTATACCACAACAAGGTGTATATTATCCCATACTATACCACAACAAGGTGTATATTATACCATACTATACCACAATAAGGTGTATATTATCCCATACTATACCACAACAAGGTGTATATTATCCCATACTATACCACAACAAGGTGTATATTATACCATACTATACCACAACAAGGTGTATATTATACCATACTATACCACAACAAGGTGAACCATAATGTACCACAACAAGGTGTATATTATACCATACTATACCACAACAAGGTGTATATTATACCATACTATACCACAATAAGGTGTATATTATACCATACTATACCAGAACAAGGTGTATATTATACCATACTATACCACAACAAGGTGTATATTATACCATACTATACCACAATAAGGTGTATATTATACCATACTATACCAGAACAAGGTGTATATTATACCATACTATACCACAACAAGGTGTATATTATACCATACTATACCAGAACAAGTTGTACCACAATGTACCAGAACAAGGTGTATATTATACCATAATGTACCAGAACAAGTTGTACCTCCTCCCTTAATTCTAACCCCATCATTAATTACAACCTTAATCCTAGAAATAGCATTTGACCTTGTGGGGACAAACAAAATGTCCCCAGTTGGTTAAATGTTTGTTTGTTTGCTATTTTGCGGAGACATCTGGTCCAAGAATAGTTAGACACCTCCTCCCTAACACACTGCTCTAATCACCACACATTCCAAACCTTAACAGTCCCAGACACATAAAACATTTATGCTTAACAAACACATGTCTGAGTGTCTGAGTGTGTGCGTGTATGGATGTATGTATGTGTGCGTACGTGTGTGTGTGTGTTCAAAGCCTGGTGCCATGGTAATATAATGTATGTGTGTGTGTGCGTGTGCGTGTGTTTTAAGCATAGCGACATGGTAATATAGTGTGTGTGTAAAATAAAATGTGACATGATTTGATTTGATATTTACACCGCACATACACACACACACACACACACACACACACACACACACACACACACACACACACACACACACACACACACACACACACACACACACACACACACACACACACACACACACACACACACACACACACACACACACACACACACACACACACACACTAACCTGATTCCCCTGTATATAGCCTCATTACTACCTGGTATCCCTGTATATAGCCTCATTACTAACCTGGTACCCCTGTATATAGCCTCATTACAACCTGGTACCCCTGTATATAGCCTCATTATTAACCTGTACTACAGCACATCAACTCGGTACCAGTACTCCCTGTATATAGCCTCATTACTAACCTGTACTACAGCACATCAAATCGGTACCAGTACTCCCTGTACCTGGTACCCCTGTATATAGCCTTATTAATACCTGGAACTCACTGTATATAGCCTCATTACTAACCTGTACTCCTGTATATAGCCTCATTACTACCTGTACTCCTGTATATAGCCTCATTACTAACCTGATACCCCTGTATAGCCTCATTACTAACCTGTACCCCCTGTATATAGCCTCATTATTACCTGGTACCCCTGTATATAGCCTCATTACTAACCTGGTACCCCTGTATATAGCCTCATTACTACCTGGTACCCCTGTATATAGCCTCATTACTAACCTGGTACCCCTGTATATTGTGTTACTGCTTGCTTTTAAACTGCAGTGACCCTACGGAACATGACCTGCCAAACCACACTTCTTAACACCCGCCCCCTTAACCCAGAAGCCAGCTGCACCAATGTGTCAGAGTAAACACCGTTCAACTGAGGACCGAGGTCAGCCTGCAGGCCCCCAGCCCGCCACAAGGAGTCACTAGAGCGCGATGAGCCAAACAAAGCCCCCCCAGCCAAACCCAGACAACGATGGGCCAGTTGTGCGCCACCCTATGGGACCCCCGGTCACGGTCAGTTGTGACACAGCCAGGGATCGAACCTGGGTCTGTAGTGACACCTCGATGCAGTACCTTAGACCGCTGTGCCACTCAGGAAGCCCTTTAAGAACAAATCAAGCCGGTCGGTCACAAATGTGCCCATGTGGCTAGGCTCGCTTTGATCTCAAAAACCATATATATATATGTGAGAGAGAGAGAGAGAGAGAGAGAGAGAGAGAGAGAGAGAGAGAGAGAGAGAGAGAGAGAGAGAGAGAGAGAGAGAGAGAGATGGTGTGACTCACGTCCAGGCCAGCGTCTCCAGGCTCTCCGTCGTCTCCTTTAGGTCCTGGGGTTCCCTTTCCGCCCTAAAGGTCAAAAGCCAGGGGTCAGAAACCTCTGAATAATTCAGTCAATAGCTAGCGGACCAGACCAAATAAAAGTGGCCAATCGTCACGTCTGAGATAAAGACGGTTGTTTCCCACCACACAGGGATTAATGGACCCTATTCCATACTTAAGGTTCTGGTCCACAGATTAATGGACCCTATTCTATACTTAAGGTTCTGGTCCACAGATTAAGTCTGCGTCCCAAATGGAACCAATTCCATATTTAAGTGTCTGGTCCACAGAGCAGTGCACTACGTGGAAAAAGAGTGAAACAGCCCCTCATGGTCAGGGACTGGAAACAGTTCCTCATGGTCAGGGACTGGGAACAATCCCTCATGGTCAGGGACTGGAAACAATCCCTCATGGTCAGGGACTGGAAACAATGCCTCATGGTCAGGGACTGGAAACAATCCCTCATGGTCAGGGAAACAGTTCCTCATGGTAAGGGACTGGAAACAATCCCTCATGGTCAGGGACTGGAAACAATCCCTCATGGTCAGGGACTGGAAACAATCCCTCATGGTCAGGGAAACAGTTCCTCATGGTCAGGGACTGGGAACAATCCCTCGTGGTCAGGGACTGGGAAACAATCCCTCATGGTCGGGGACTGGGAAACAATCCCTCATGGTCAGGGACTGGGAAACAATCCCTCATGGTCAGGGACTGGGAAACAATCCCTCATGGTCAGGGACTGGAAACAATCCCTCATGGTCAGGGAAACAGTTCCTCATGGTCAGGGACTGGGAACAATCCCTCATGGTCAGGGACTGGAAACAATCCCTCATGGTCAGGGACTGGGAACAATCCCTCATGGTAAGGGACTGGAAACAATCCCTCATGGTCAGGGACTGGAAACAATCCCTCATGGTCAGGGACTGGGAAACAATCCCTCATGGTCAGGGACTGGAAACAATCCCTCATGGTCAGGGCTGGGAACAATCCCTCATGGTCAGGGAAACAGTTCCTCATGGTCAGGGACTGGGAACAATCCCTCATGGTCAGGGACTGGGAAACAATCCCTCATGGTCAGGGACTGTAAACAATCCCCCAATGGTCAGGGACTGGAAACAATCCCTCATGGTCAGGGAAACAGTTCCTCATGGTCAGGGACTGGGAACAATCCCTCATGGTCAGGGACTGGGAAACAATACCTCATGGTCAGGGACTGGAAACAGTTCCTCATGGTCAGGGACTAGAAACAATCCCTCATGGTCAGGGACTAGAAACAATCCCTCATGGTCAGGGACTGGAAACAATCCCTCATGGTCAGGGAAACAGTTCCTCATGGTCAGGGACTAGAAACAATCCCTCATGGTCAGGGACTAGAAACAATCCCTCATGGTCAGGGACTGGAAACAATCCCTCATGGTCAGGGAAACAGTTCCTCGTGGTCAGGGACTGGGAACAATCCCTCATGGTCAGGGAATGGGAAACAATCCCTCATGGTCAGGGACTGGAAACAATCCCTCATGGTCAGGGACTGGAAACAATCCTTCATGGTCAGGGACTGGAAACAATCCCTCATGGCCAGGGACTGGAAACAATCCCTCATGGTCAGGGACTAGAAACAATCCCTCATGGTCAGGGACTGGAAACAATCCCTCATGGTCAGGGACTAGAAACAGTCCCTCATGGTCAGGGACTAGAAACAATCCCTCACGGTCAGGGACTGGAAACAATCCCTCATGGTCAGGGACTGGAAACAATCCCTCATGGTCAGGGACTGGAAACAATCCATCATGGTCAGGGACTGGGAAACAATACCTCATGGTCAGGGACTGGAAACAATCTCTCATGGCCAGGGACTGGAAACAATCCCTCATGGTAAGGGACTGGGAAACAATCCCTTATGGCCAGGGACTAGAAACAATCCCTCATGGTCAGGGACTGGAAACAATCCCTCATGGTCAGGGACTAGAAACAATCCCTCATGGTCAGGGACTGGAAACAATCCCTCATGGTCAGGGACTGGGAAACAATCCCTCATGGTCAGGGACTGGAAACAATCCCTCATGGTCAGGGACTGGAAACAATCCCTCATGGTCAGGGACTAGAAACTATCCCTCATGGTCGGGGACTGGAAACAATCCCTCATGGTCAGGGACTGGAAACAATCCCTCATGGTCAGGGACTGGGAAACAATCCCTCATGGTCAGGGACTGGAAACAATCCCTCATGGTCAGGGACTGGAAACAATCCCTCATGGTCAGGGACTGGAAACAATCCCCCATGGTCAGGGACTGGAAACAATCCCTCATGGTCAGGGACTGGGAAACAATCCCTCATGGTCAGGGACTGGAAACAATCCCCCATGGTCAGGGACTAGAAACAATCCCTCATGGTCAGGGAAACAGTTCCTCATGGTCAGGGACTAGAAACAATCCCTCATGGTCAGGGAAACAGTTCCTCATGGTCAGGGAAACAGTTCCTCATGGTCAGGGAAACAGTTCCTCATGGTCAGGGACTGGAAACAGTTCCTCATGGTCAGGGACTGGAAACAGTTCCTCATGGTCAGGGACTGGAAACAGTTCCTCATGGTCAGGGACTGGAAACAGTTCCTCAAGGTCAGGGACAGGAAACAGTTCCTCATGGTCAGGGACTGGGAAACAATCCTTCATGGTCAGGGACTGGAAACAATCCCTCATGGTTAGGGACTGGAAACAATCCCTCATGGTCAGGGACTAGAAACAATCCCTCATGGTCGTGGACTGGAAACAATCCCTCATGGTCAGGGACTGGAAACAATCCCTCATGGTCAGGGACTGGGAAACAATCCCTCATGGTCAGGGACTGGAAACAATCCCTCATGGTCAGGGACTGGAAACAATCCCTCATGGTCAGGGACTGGAAACAATCCCCCATGGTCAGGGACTAGAAACAATCCCTCATGGTCAGGGAAACAGTTCCTCATGGTCAGGGAAACAGTTCCTCATGGTCAGGGAAACAGTTCCTCATGGTCAGGGACTGGAAACAGTTCCTCATGGTCAGGGACTGGAAACAGTTCCTCATGGTCAGGGACTGGAAACAGTTCCTCATGGTCAGGGACTGGAAACAGTTCCTCAAGGTCAGGGACAGGAAACAGTTCCTCATGGTCAGGGACTGGAAACAGTTCCTCATTGTTTCAGTTCCAGTAACACTAGTCATCATGACTCATTGTTTCAGTTCCAGTAACATTAGTCATCATGAGTCATTGTTTCAGTTCCAGTAACACTAGTCATCATGACTCACTGTGTCAGTTCCAGTAACACTAGTCATCATGACTCATTGTTTCAGTTCCAGTAACACTAGTCACCATGACTCATTGTTTCAGTAACACTAGTCATCATGACTCATTGTTTCAGTTCCAGTAACACTAGTCACCATGACTCATTGTTTCAGTAACACTAGTCATCATGACTCATTGTTCCAGTAACACTAGTCATCATGACTCATTGTTTCAGTAACACTAGTCATCATGACTCATTGTTTCAGTAACAGTAGTCACCATGACTCATTGTTCCAGTAACACTAGTCATCATGACTCATTGTTTCAGTAACACTAGTCACCATGACTCATTGTTCCAGTAACACTAGTCATCATGACTCATTGTTCCAGTAACACTAGTCATCATGACTCATTGTTTCGGTTCCAGTAACACTAGTCACCATGACTCATTGTTCCAGTAACACTAGTCATCATGACTCATTGTTCCAGTAACACTAGTCATCATGACTCATTGTTTCAGTTCCAGTAACACTAGTCACCATGACTCATTGTTTCAGTAACAATAGTCATCATGACTCATTGTTTCAGTAACACTAGTCATCATGACTCATTGTTCCAGTAACACTAGTCATCATGACTCATTGTTCCAGTAACACTAGTCATCATGACTCATTGTTCCAGTAACACTAGTCATCATGACTCATTGTTTCAGTAACACTAGTCACCATGACTCATTGTTTCAGTAACACTAGTCATCATGACTCATTGTTTCAGTAACACTAGTCACCATGACTCATTGTTCCAGTAACACTAGTCACCATGACTCATTGTTCCAGTAACACTAGTCACCATGACTCATTGTTCCAGTAACACTAGTCATCATGATTCATTGTTCCAGTAACACTAGTCACCATGACTCATTGTTTCAGTTCCAGTAACACTAGTCACCATGACTCATTGTTCCAGTAACACTAGTCACCATGACTCATTGTTTCAGTTCCAGTAACACTAGTCATCATGATTCATTGTTCCAGTAACACTAGTCATCATGACTAATTGTTTCAGTAACACTAGTCACCATGACTCATTGTTCCAGTAACACTAGTCATCATGACTCATTGTTTCAGTAACACTAGTCATCATGACTCATTGTTCCAGTAACACTAGTCACCATGACTCATTGTTTCAATTCCAGTAACACTAGTCACCATGACTCATTGTTCCAGTAACACTAGTCATCATGACTCATTGTTCCAGTAACACTAGTCATCATGACTCATTGTTTCAGTTCCAGTAACACTAGTCAACATGACTCATTGTTCCAGTAACATTAGTCATCATGACTCATTGTTTCAGCAACACTAGTCACCATGACTCATTGTTCCAGTAACACTAGTCATCATGACTCATTGTTCCAGTAACACTAGTCATCATGAATCATTATTCCAGTAACACTAGTTATCATGACTCATTGTTTCAGTAACACTAGTCACCATGACTCGTTGTTTCAGTAACACTAGTCATCATGACTCATTGTTTCTGTTCCAGTAACACTAGTCATCATGACTCATTGTTTCAGTAACACTAGTCATCATGACTCATTGTTCCAGTAACACTAGTCACCATGACTCATTGTTCCAGTAACACTAGTCACCATGACTCATTGTTTCAGTTACACTAGTGATCATGACTCATTGTTTCAGTTCCAGTAACACTAGTCATCATGACTCATTGTTCCAGTAACACTAGTCATCATGACTCATTGTTTCAGTTCCAGTAACACTAGTCATCATGACTCATTGTTCCAGTAACACTAGTCATCATGACTCATTGTTCCAGTAACACTAGTCATCATGAATCATTATTACAGTAACACTAGTCATCATGACTCATTGTTTCAGTAACACTAGTCATCATGACTCATTGTTTCAGTAACACTAGTCACGATGACTCATTGTTCCAGTAACACTAGTCATCATGACTCATTGTTCCAGTAACACTAGTCACCATTACTCATTGTTTCAGTAACACTAGTCACCATGACTCATTGTTTCAGTAACACTAGTCATCATGACTCATTGTTTCAGGTCCAGTAACACTAGTCATCATGACTCATTGTTCCAGTAACACTAGTCACCATTACTCATTGTTTCAGTAACACTAGTCATCATTACTCATTGTTTCAGTTCCAGTAACACTAGTCATCATGACTCATTGTTTCAGTTCCAGTAACACTAGTCATCATGACTCATTGTTCCAGTAACACTAGTCATCATGACTCATTGTTTCAGTAACACTAGTCACCATGACTCATTTTTCCAGTAACACTAGTCATCATGACTCATTGTTTCAGTTCCAGTAACACCAGTCATCATGACTCATTGTTCCAGTAACACTAGTCACAATTACTCATTGTTTCAGTAACACTAGTCACCATGACTCATTGTTCCAGTAACACTAGTCATCATGACTCATTGTTCCAGTAACACTATTCACCATGACTCATTGTTTCAGTTCCAGTAACACTAGTCACCATGACTCATTGTTCCAGTAACACTAGTCATCATGACTCATTGTTTCAGTAACACTAGTCACCATGACTCATTGTTCCAGTAACACTAGTCATCATGACTCATTGTTTCAGTAACACTAGTCACCATGACTCATTGTTTCAGTAAAACTAGTCACCATGACTCATTGTTCCAGTAACACTAGTCATCATGACTCATTGTTCCAGTAACACTAGTCACCATGACTCATTGTTCCAGTAACACTAGTCATCATGACTCATTGTTCCAGTAACACTAGTCATCATGACTCATTGTTCCAGTAACACTAGTCATCATGACTCATTGTTCCAGTAACACTAGTCACCATGACTCATTGTTCCAGTAACACTAGTCATCATGACTCATTGTTCCAGTAACACTAGTCATCATGACTCATTGTTCCAGTAACACTAGTCATCATGACTCAGTGTTTCAGTAACACTAGTCACCATGACTCATTGTTCCAGTAACACTAGTCATCATGACTCATTGTTCCAGTAACACTAGTCACCATGACTCATTGTTTCAGTTCCAGTAACACTAGTCACCATGACTCATTGTTCCAGTAACACTAGTCATCATGACTCATTGTTCCAGTAACACTAGTCACCATGACTCATTGTTCCAGTAACACTAGTCATCATGACTCATTGTTTTAGTAACACTAGTCATCATTACTCATTGTTCCAGTAACACTAGTCATCATGACTCATTGCTCCAGTAACACTAGTCACCATGACTCATTGTTCCAGTAACACTAGTCATCATGACTCATTGTTCCAGTAACACTAGTCACCATGACTCATTGTTTCAGTTCCAGTAACACTAGTCACCATGACTCATTGTTCCAGTAACACTAGTCATCATGACTCATTGTTCCAGTAACACTAGTCACCATGACTCATTGTTCCAGTAACACTAGTCATCATGACTCATTGTTTCAGTAACACTAGTCATCATGACTCATTGTTCCAGTAACACTAGTCATCATGACTCATTGTTCCAGTAACACTAGTCACCATGACTCATTGTTTCAGTTGTGATAGTGTGAGTCATGCCTTGGTCCTGATTCAGAGGTGAGAGCTTAAAGGTAAAAGGTCATGAACTCACCGGCTCTCCAGTACCTCCTCGTGGGCCGGGGTAACCCTGAGAGAGGAAAGAGACAAACACACGTGAGAGAGAGAGCCGGCCGAACAACACACACACACACACTGTACATACATCCACGCACGCACACACATAGACAAACGTGCACACACACACAGTATATTCACACACACCCACCCACACACACACACACACACACACACACACACACACACACACACACACACACACACACACACACACACACACACACACACACACACACACACACACACACACAGACAAACGCACGGACACTGTATATACACCCACCCACACACACACACACACACACACATTATTATAAACCCAAACAACAATACATCACGTCACACAATTGTACCTGGAAACCATGACAACCCTCAGTTCCATTTCCAGGTGCACCATCTTCTCCCTGGAATAGAAGAGACAGAAAACTTCAGCCATCTCTTTCTTTCTCTCTTTCTTACTCACACACTGTACACACTCCTCTCTCTCTCCTCCAGCCCCCCGCACTCCCCCTCTTGCTCTCTCTCTCACCCTCGCTCCGATCTGGCCTCTGTCTCCGGGAGCTCCTTTGATCCCTCTTGGTCCTTTGGGGCCCTGGGAATTAAGAGGCAGATAGGAAAAATATTTTAGATTTTGGAGACAGATGGGAAATGTAGTTTAGATAAGAGACAGATAGGAAATGTAGTTTAGATAAGAGACAGATGGGAAATGTAGTTTAGATAAGAGACAGATGGGAAATGTAGTTTAGATAAGACAATGTAGGAAATGTAGGTCAGAGGTTAATGGCTGAACTTCATCCGATGAAGACTTCCCAATGTTCATCCCATTGATCATGTGACACCATTCCTTCCAATGTGTAGACTCAACAGCGCATTGAAGCCAAATTAAGTTGGTTAAGATGGCGTCTAATGGCGATATAACATGCGAAGTTTGAGCTACTGCAAGACGTGAAGCTGTTGGCTAGCTCAGTGCTGCCCCCTCTATTTGAGTAACTCAAGTTGAAGGCCGACAGGGGTACTGCAGGCTGCCATTAGTAACTAAATTATCCTTAACTTATTCTGTGTGCGATTTTAAAATAATCGGTTCAATGACATACATCTGGTGTATTAAAAGCAGTTATTGGTACCGTGATTGTCTTTGAAACATTTTTTATTAACACAAAGATGCATTTTTCCATTCGCTATAATACAGGATCCTGTTTTCTGCTAACAATGCCTGCAGTACCGCGATCGGCCAAGAACTTCGGTGGCTTCAATGACAGGGAGCAGTCGTTCTCCTCTGAGACTTCCTGACTACCTGACCACATTTAAACACACACTTTGATCAATATCACAATATCAGATGGAACATAAGATTTGACAAAGCCTTAAACTTTTCCAACACAGTGATGAATGTGTGTGAGATAAATACATGTATTACTAACTAGATGCCAGAATGAATAAACAGATGAACTAGATGCCTCACCTCTGGTCCGGGGGCGCCCTCATCTCCTCTGTATCCTGGAGACCCCGCCCTGCCGATGTCGCCCTGGAACACACGAGAATACGCTTAGAACGCACACACACGCACGCACGCACGCACGCACACACACACACACACACACACACACACACACACACACACACACACACACACACACACAGTATCTAGTCTGATAAATGAACAAGCCTACAGTCTATAGCCAGATAACATACAGTATCTAGTCTGATAAATGAACAAGCCTATAGCCAGATAACATACAGTATTTAGTCTGATAAATGAACAAGCCTACAGTCTATAGCCAGATAACATACAGTATCTAGTCTGGTAAATGAACAAGTCTACAGTCTATAGCCAGATAACATACAGTATCTAGTCTGATAAATTAACAAGCCTATAGCCAGATAACATACAGTATCTAGTCTGATAAATGAACAAGCCTACAGTCTATAGCCAGATAACATACAGTATATAGTCTGATAAATTAACAAGCCTACAGTCTATAGCCAGATAACATACAGTATTTAGTCTGATAAATGAACAAGCCTATAGTCTATAGCCAGATAACATACAGTATTTAGTCTGGTAAATGAACAAGCCTACAGTCTATAGCCAGATAACATACAGTATCTAGTCTGGTAAATGAACAAGTCTATAGCCAAATAACATACAGTATTTAGTCTGATAAATGAACAAGCCTATAGTCTATAGCCAGATAACATACAGTATTTAGTCTGATAAATGAACAAGCCTACAGTCTATAGCCAGATAACATACAGTATCTAGCCTGATAAATGAACAAGCCTATAGCCAGATAACATACAGTATTTAGTCTGATAAATGAACAAGCCTACAGTCTATAGCCAGATAACATACAATATCTAGTCTGATAAATGAACAAGACTATAGCCAGATAACATACAGTATCTAGTCTGGTGAATGAACAAGCCTATAGACAGATAACATATAGTATCTAGTCTAATAAATGAACAAGACTATAGCCAGATAACATACAGTATTTAGTCTGATAAATGAACAAGCCTACAGTCTATAGCCAGATAACATACAATATCTAGTCTGATAAATGAACAAGACTATAGACAGATAACATACAGTATCTAGTCTGATAAATGAACAAGCCTACAGTATCTAGTCTGATAACATACAGTATCTAGTCTGATAAATGAACAAGCCTACAGCCTATAGCCAGATAACATACAGTATCTAGTCTGGTAAATGAACAAGCCTACAGCCTATAGCCAGATAACATACAGTATCTAGTCTGATAAATGAACAAGTCTACAGTCTATAGCCAGATAACATACAGTATCTAGTCTGATAAATGAACAAGTCTACAGTCTATAGCCAGATAACATACAGTATCTAGTCTGGTAAATGAACAAGCCTACAGTCTATAGCCAGATAACACACAATATCTAGTCTGATAAATGAACAAGCCTATAGACAGATAACATACAGTATCTAGTCTGATAAATGAACAAGCCTACAGTCTATATCATAGCCAGATAACATACAGTATCTAGTCTGATAAATGAACAAGCCTACAGTCTATAGCCAGATAACATACAGTATCTAGTCTGGTAAATGAACAAGCCTACAGCCTATAGCCAGATAACATACAGTATCTAGTCTGATAAATGAACAAGTCTATAGCCAGATAACATACAGTATCTAGTCTGGTAAATGAACAAGAGTACAGCCTATAGCCAGATAACATACAGTATCTAGTCTGATAACATACAGTATATAGTCTGATAACATACAGTATCTAGTCTGATAACATACAGTATCTAGTCTGATAACATACAGTATCTAGTCTGATAACATACAGTATCTAGTCTGATAACATACAGTATCTAGTCTGATAACATACAGTATCTAGTCTGATAACATACAGTATCTAGCCAGATAACATACAGTATCTAGTCTGATAAATGAATAAGCCTACAGTCTATAGCCAGATAACATACAGTATCTAGTCTGATAAATGAACAAGCCTACAGTCTATAGCCAGATAACATACAGTATATAGTCTGATAAATTAACAAGCCTACAGTCTATAGCCAGATAACATACAGTATTTAGTCTGATAAATGAACAAGCCTATAGTCTATAGCCAGATAACATACAGTATTTAGTCTGGTAAATGAACAAGCCTACAGTCTATAGCCAGATAACATACAGTATCTAGTCTGGTAAATGAACAAGTCTATAGCCAAATAACATACAGTATTTAGTCTGATAAATGAACAAGCCTATAGTCTATAGCCAGATAACATACAGTATTTAGTCTGATAAATGAACAAGCCTACAGTCTATAGCCAGATAACATACAGTATCTAGCCTGATAAATGAACAAGCCTATAGCCAGATAACATACAGTATTTAGTCTGATAAATGAACAAGCCTACAGTCTATAGCCAGATAACATACAATATCTAGTCTGATAAATGAACAAGACTATAGCCAGATAACATACAGTATCTAGTCTGGTGAATGAACAAGCCTATAGACAGATAACATATAGTATCTAGTCTAATAAATGAACAAGACTATAGCCAGATAACATACAGTATTTAGTCTGATAAATGAACAAGCCTACAGTCTATAGCCAGATAACATACAATATCTAGTCTGATAAATGAACAAGACTATAGACAGATAACATACAGTATCTAGTCTGATAAATGAACAAGCCTACAGTATCTAGTCTGATAACATACAGTATCTAGTCTGATAAATGAACAAGCCTACAGCCTATAGCCAGATAACATACAGTATCTAGTCTGGTAAATGAACAAGCCTACAGCCTATAGCCAGATAACATACAGTATCTAGTCTGATAAATGAACAAGTCTACAGTCTATAGCCAGATAACATACAGTATCTAGTCTGATAAATGAACAAGTCTACAGTCTATAGCCAGATAACATACAGTATCTAGTCTGGTAAATGAACAAGCCTACAGTCTATAGCCAGATAACACACAATATCTAGTCTGATAAATGAACAAGCCTATAGACAGGTAACATACAGTATCTAGTCTGATAAATGAACAAGCCTACAGTCTATATCATAGCCAGATAACATACAGTATCTAGTCTGATAAATGAACAAGCCTACAGTCTATAGCCAGATAACATACAGTATCTAGTCTGGTAAATGAACAAGCCTACAGCCTATAGCCAGATAACATACAGTATCTAGTCTGATAAATGAACAAGTCTATAGCCAGATAACATACAGTATCTAGTCTGGTAAATGAACAAGAGTACAGCCTATAGCCAGATAACATACAGTATCTAGTCTGATAACATACAGTATATAGTCTGATAACATACAGTATCTAGTCTGATAACATACAGTATATAGTCTGATAACATACAGTATCTAGTCTGATAACATACAGTATCTAGCCAGATAACATACAGTATCTAGTCTGATAAATGAATAAGCCTACAGTCTATAGCCAGATAACATACAGTATCTAGTCTGATAAATGAACAAGTCTATAGCCAGATAACATACAGTATATAGTCTGATAACATACAGTATCTAGTCTGATAACATACAGTATCTAGTCTGATAACATACAGTATCTAGTCTGATAACATACAGTATCTAGTCTGATAACATACAGTATCTAGTCTGATAACATACAGTATCTAGCCAGATAACATACAGTATCTAGTCTGATAACATACAGTATCTAGCCAGATAACATACAGTATTTAGTCTGATAAATGAACAAGCCTATAGCCAGATAACATACAGTATTTAGTCTGATAAATGAACAAGCCTACAGTCTATAGCCAGATAACATACAGTATCTAGTCTGGTAAATGAACAAGTCTACAGTCTATAGCCAGATAACATACAGTATCTAGTCTGATAAATGAACAAGCCTATAGCCAGATAACATACAGTATCTAGTCTGATAAATGAACAAGCCTATAGCCAGATAACATACAGTATCTAGTCTGATAAATGAACAAGCCTATAGCCAGATAACATACAGTATTTAGTCTGATAAATGAACAAGCCTACAGTCTATAGCCAGATAACATACAGTATATAGTCTGATAAATGAACAAGCCTACAGTCTATAGCCAGATAACATACAGTATCTAGTCTGGTAAATGAACAAGTCTACAGTCTATAGCCAGATAACATACAGTATCTAGTCTGATAAATGAACAAGCCTATAGCCAGATAACATACAGTATCTAGTCTGATAAATGAACAAGCCTATAGCCAGATAACATACAGTATCTAGTCTGATAAATGAACAAGCCTATAGCCAGATAACATACAGTATTTAGTCTGATAAATGAACAAGCCTACAGTCTATAGCCAGATAACATACAGTATATAGTCTGATAAATGAACAAGCCTACAGTCTATAGCCAGATAACATACAGTATCTAGTCTGATAAATGAACAAGCCTACAGTCTATAGCCAGATAACATACAGTATCTAGTCTGATAAATGAACAAGCCTACAGTCTATAGCCAGATAACATACAGTATTTAGTCTGATAAATGAACAAGCCTACAGTCTATAGCCAGATAACATACAGTATTTAGTCTGATAAATGAACAAGCCTACAGTCTATAGCCAGATAACATACAGTATCTAGTCTGATAAATGAATAAGCCTACAGCCAGATAACATACAGTATATAGTCTGATAACATACAGTATCTAGTCTGATAACATACAGTATCTAGTCTGATAACATACAGTATCTAGTCTGATAACATACAGTATCTAGTCTGATAACATACAGTATCTAGCCAGATAACATACAGTATTTAGTCTGATAAATGAACAAGCCTATAGCCAGATAACATACAGTATTTAGTCTGATAAATGAACAAGCCTACAGTCTATAGCCAGATAACATACAGTATCTAGTCTGGTAAATGAACAAGCCTATAGCCAGATAACATACAGTATTTAGTCTGATAAATGAACAAGCCTACAGTCTACAGCCAGATAACATACAGTATTTAGTCTGATAAATGAACAAGCCTACAGTCTATAGCCAGATAACATACAGTATCTAGTCTGATAACATACAGTATCTAGTCTGATAAATGAATAAGCCTACAGCCTATAGCCAGATAACATACAGTATCTAGTCTGATAAATGAATAAGTCTATAGCCAGATAACATACAGTATCTAGTCTGATAAATGAATAAGTCTATAGCCAGATAACATACAGTATCTAGTCTGATAAATGAACAAGTCTATAGCCAGATAACATACAGTATCTAGTCTGATAAATGAACAAGTCTATAGCCAGATAACATACAGTATCTAGTCTGATAAATGAACAAGTCTACAGCCTATAGCAGGGAGAATAGCCAGATAACATACAGTAGGACATCAAATACATTTTCTTTAGACCTGCCTAAAATAAATCATGAATCTATTGTGATGGTGTTTATTCAATTGATTTATTAGACACAGACCCGATGTGTGAGTGTGGTTTTTTTCATGTTTGTTCTGTTCATTAGGTTTTGATGAGGAGAGGACCTAAAGCACACAGACCCGATGTGTGAGTGTGGTTTATTTCATGTTTGTTCTGTTCATTAGGTTTTGATGAGGAGAGGACCTAAAGCACAAAGCAGCCATTCAGAGAGAGGCACGGCATCACAGAGGAAGGTTGGTTTCTATGGTTACACTAATATTCAACAGCGCTAACGGTTATAATTATCATAATACGCCCTGTCTTATTGGATGGTCACAGACACACATTAGAAGGGCTAAGTCAGGGGAAAGTGTGTGTGTGAGAGAGAAAGACAGAAAAGAGAGTGAGCGAGAGAGAGACAGAGACAGAGAGAGACAAAGAGAGAGAGAGAGACAGAGAGAGAGGGAGGGGGAGGGAGGGAGAGAGAGAGAGACGGAGAGAGAGAAGTGAATTGAATTGAGAGAGAGAGAGAGAGAGAGAGAGAGAGAGAGAGAGAGAGAGAGAGAGAGAGAGAGGGAGAGAGGGAGGGAGGGAGGGAGGGAGGGAGGGAGGGAGGGAGGGAGGGAGGGAGAAGTGAATTGAATTGAATTGAGAGAGAGAGAGAGAGAGAGAGAGAGAGTGAGAGAGATAGAGTGAAAGAGACAGAGACAGAGAGAGAGGCAGAGATAGAGAGAGACAAAGAGAGAGAAGTGAATTGAGAGAGAGAGAGAGAGAGAGAGGGAGGGAGGGAGGGAGGGAGGGAGTAGTGAATTGAATTGAATTGAGAGAGAGAGAGAGAGAGAGAGAGAGAGAGAGAGAGAGAGAGAGAGAGAGAGAGAGAGAGGGAGAGAGAGAAACTGGTAGAAAGCTGGACAGAGTTCCATCTCGGCTTCTGTTTTTACAGGGAACTTCTAGACTCACACTTTCCCCTCTGACTCACTCTCCCTCTCTACCGGGTGAAAGAACTATGCCAAAAAGAACATGTCTTTTGACTGTATGTTCCTTTCCCCTCGTAATGCTAGTGGTCACCGGGAACATGATTCATAATAATACCACCACATTCTGCACTGTAATGCAATAGCTAAGCAACCCAGTTAAACCTCTTAGACAAAGATTTGATGTACGATAATTAGGAGTCATCTGTTGACGGACGATAAACAAGAATATATCGGCCTTTGTTCATATGCAACTTACATTACATTTTTTACAGACAAAAACGGACAATGATGAATGAGTATCCGACTTCGTGTGTTTTCATGCGGCTCTGTCTAACCGCACAGCCTTAGATTTAACCTAGTAAGCAGCCTTAGAGTTAACCTAGTAAGCAGCCTTAGATTTAACCTAGTAAGCAGCCTTAGAGTTAACCTAGTAAGCAGCCTTAGAGTTAACCTAGTAAGCAGCCTTAGAGTTAACCTAGTAAGCAGCCTTAGAGTTAACCTAGTAAGCAGCCTTAGAGTTAACCTAGTAAGAAGCCTTAGAGTTAACCTAGTAAGAAGCCTTAGATTTAACCTAGTAAGCAGCCTTAGAGTTAACCTAGTAAGAAGCCTTAGAGTTAACCTAGTAAGAAGCCTTAGAGTTAACCTAGTAAGCAGCCTTAGAGTTAACCTAGTAAGAAGCCTTAGATTTAACCTAGTAAGCAGCCTTAGAGTTAACCTAGTAAGCAGCCTTAGAGTTAACCTAGTAAGCAGCCTTAGAGTTAACCTAGTAAGCAGCCTTAGAGTTAACCTAGTAAGCAGCCTTAGAGTTAACCTAGTAAGCAGCCTTAGAGTTAACTTAGTAAGCAGCCTTAGAGTTAACCTAGTAAGCAGCCTTAGAGTTAACCTAGTAAGCAGCCTTAGAGTTAACCTAGTAAGCAGCCTTAGAGTTAACCTAGTAAGCAGCCTTAGAGTTAACCTAGTAAGCAGCCTTAGAGTTAACCTAGTAAGCAGCCTTAGAGTTAACCTAGTAAGCAGCCTTAGAGTTAAACTTGTAAGAAGCCTTAGAGTTAACCTAGTAATCAGTCTTAGATTTAACCTAGTAAGCAGCCTTAGAGTTAACCTAGTAAGCAGCCTTAGATTTAACCTAGTAAGCAGCCTTAGAGTTAACCTAGTAAGCAGCCTTAGAGTTAACCTAGTAAGCAGCCTTAGAGTTAACCTAGTAAGCAGCCTTAGAGTTAACCTAGTAAGAAGCCTTAGAGTTAACCTAGTAATCAGTCTTAGATTTAACCTAGTAAGCAGCCTTAGAGTTAACCTAGTAAGCAGCCTTAGATTTAACCTAGTAAGCAGCCTTAGAGTTAACCTAGTAAGCAGCCTTAGAGTTAACCTAGTAAGCAGCCTTAGATTTAACCTAGTAAGCAGCCTTAGAGTTAACCTAGTAAGCAGCCTTAGAGTTAACCTAGTAAGCAGCCTTAGAGTTAACCTAGTAAGCAGCCTTAGAGTTAACCTAGTAAGCAGCCTTAGAGTTAACCTAGTAAGCAGCCTTAGAGTTAACCTAGTAAGCAGCCTTAGAGTTAACCTAGTAAGCAGCTTTAGAGTTAACCTAGTAAGCAGCCTTAGAGTTAACCTAGTAAGCAGCCTTAGAGTTAACCTAGTAAGCATCCTTAAATTTAACCTAGTAAGCAGCCTTAGAGTTAACCTAGTAAGCAGCCTTAGAGTTAACCTAGTAATCAGTCTTAGATTTAACCTAGTAAGCAGCCTTAGAGTTAACCTAGTAAGAAGCCTTAGAGTTAACCTAGTAATCAGTCTTAGATTTAACCTAGTAAGCAGCCTTAGAGTTAACCTAGTAAGCAGCCTTAGATTTAACCTAGTAAGCATCCTTAAATTTAACCTAGTAAGCAGCCTTAGAGTTAACCTAGTAAGCAGCCTTAGAGTTAACCTAGTAAGCAGCCTTAGAGTTAACCTAGTAAGCAGCCTTAGAGTTAACCTAGTAAGCAGCCTTAGAGTTAACCTAGTAAGCAGCCTTAGAGTTAACCTAGTAAGCATCCTTAAATTTAACCTAGTAAGCAGCCTTAGAGTTAACCTAGTAAGCAGCCTTAGAGTTAACCTAGTAAGCAGCCTTAGAGTTAACCTAGTAAGCATCCTTAAATTTAACCTAGTAAGCAGCCTTAGAGTTAACCTAGTAAGCAGCCTTAGAGTTAACCTAGTAAGCAGCCTTAGAGTTAACCTAGTAAGCAGCCTTAGAGTTAACCTAGTAATCAGTCTTAGATTTAACCTAGTAAGCAGCCTTAGAGTTAACCTAGTAAGCATCCTTAAATTTAACCTAGTAAGCAGCCTTAGAGTTAACCTAGTAAGCATCCTTAAATTTAACCTAGTAAGCAGCCTTAGAGTTAACCTAGTAAGCAGCCTTAGAGTTAACCTAGTAAGCAGCCTTAGAGTTAACCTAGTAAGCATCCTTTAATTTAACCTAGTAAGCAGCCTTAGAGTTAACCTAGTAAGCAGCCTTAGAGTTAACCTAGTAAGCAGCCTTAGAGTTAACCTAGTAAGCAGCCTTAGAGTTAACCTAGTAATCAGTCTTAGATTTAACCTAGTAAGCAGCCTTAGAGTTAACCTAGTAAGCAGCCTTAGAGTTAACCTAGTAAGCATCCTTAAATTTAACCTAGTAAGCAGCCTTAGAGTTAACCTAGTAAGCAGCCTTAGAGTTAACCTATTAAGCAGCCTTAGAGTTAACCTAGTAAGCAGCCTTAGAGTTAACCTAGTAATCAGCCTTAGAGTTAACCTAGTAAGCAGCCTTAGAGTTAACCTAGTAAGCAGCCTTAGAGTTAACCTATTAAGCAGCCTTAGAGTTAACCTAGTAAGCAGCCTTATAGTTAACCTAGTAAGCAGCCTTATAGTTAACCTAGTAAGCAGCCTTAGAGTTAACCTAGTAAGCAGCCTTAGAGTTAACCTAGTAAGCAGCCTTAGAGTTAACCTAGTAAGCAGCCTTATAGTTAACCTAGTAAGCAGCCTTATAGTTAACCTAGTAAGCAGCCTTAGAGTTAACCTAGTAAGCAGCCTTATAGTTAACCTAGTAAGCAGCCTTAGAGTTAACCTAGTAAGCAGCCTTAGAGTTAACCTATTAAGCAGCCTTAGAGTTAACCTAGTAAGCAGCCTTATAGTTAACCTAGTAAGCAGCCTTAGAGTTAACCTAGTAAGCAGCCTTAGAGTTAACCTAGTAAGCAGCCTTAGAGTTAACCTAGTAAGCAGCCTTAGAGTTAACCTAGTAAGCAGCCTTAGAGTTAACCTAGTAAGCAGCCTTAGAGTTAACCTAGTAAGCAGCCTTAGAGTTAACCTAGTAAGCTACTATTGATGAAGGGTTTTTAATGTGGTTTTAGAACTATGGTACATACAGGCTCTCCATTGGCTCCAGATGAACCCTCTCTGCCCTGATCTCCACGAGGTCCTGGGTCACCCTGAAGGGACAGAAGACATCAGTCAACACACACCTTCATCATCATCATCATCACCACTTCTGTAATTTGCACGGACTTCATGGAGTGGAATGTTAGCTAAAGAGAATGGTAACCAGGCTAGCTTTCAACTCCCTAGATTAGGGAGGGGCAACTTTGATCGGGGGGGTAGGGGCCACAAAAAACAGAACTCATCATGAGGGGCCGCAGTGGCTTGTGGGTCTGTGTACCCACATCCAAACCCCTACCCCCAAAAACATTTAGCGCCCCCCCCCCCCTCGTGACAGCCAAGAGAAAACATTAACGTTTTAAAATTCATTTCCTGAAATTCTACACACAGGGGGGAGGCAAATATTTCCAGTTTTTTTAAATGCCAACTGATGATCAATGGGCCCCACCCCGGTCGGTAATTCAACCAGTTTACATAGCTGGCCGCTAGACTAATTGACCAATCACATTTTGTTTTCCTGATATGGGCTAATGGAAAACCACATTTCTAAATGTCACCGTGTGTATTCTAACTGTCAACAGGAAGTTGAGACCCCAACTGAGCCCCCCCACCCCCCCCCCCCACCCCCCAAAATCATCCCTGCCCCAGATAATTTGCCTTGCTCAAGGACATCATCATCATCAACATCATCACTCACCAAATCTCCTCTTGGTCCTCTGTTTCCACGGGTTCCTTGTTCTCCTTTCTCTCCTGGGGTTCCCTGAAGGAGAATGAACAGAAGTTAACACAGACACACAGACACACAGATACACAGACACACAGACACACAGACACGCAGATACGCAGACACGCAGACACGCAGACACGCAGATACACAGACACACAGACACACAGACACACAGCTACACAGACACACAGATACACAGACACACAGACACACAGATACACAGACACACAGATACACAGACACACAGACACACAGACACACAGATACACAGACACACAGACACACAGATACACAGACACACAGATACACAGACACACAGATACACAGACACACAGATACACAGACACACAGACACACAGACACACAGACACACAGACACACAGACACACAGATACACAGACACACAGATACACAGACACACAGATACACAGACACACAGATACACAGACACACAGACACACAGACACACAGATACACAGACACACAGACACACAGATACACAGACACACAGACACACAGATACACAGATACACAGACACACAGACACACAGATACACAGACACACAGATACACAGATACACAGATACAGACACACAGACACACAGACACACAGACACACAGATACACAGACACACAGACACACAGACACACAGATACACAGACACACAGACACACAGACACACAGCGGAGTAGTAGTAAAGTGTGAATACTTTGTCTCCTCGGAGGCCGTCCGGTCCGGGTGCTCCCTGAAACACACAACAGTCATGATGCCACACTTGATGTCATCAACACTTTCTTGTGAACAGAATCTTCCTATAATTCTCAGGCGTTAGAATCACTTACATCATCCCCCCGCTGTCCTTTGTCCCCATTGGCTCCTTTTGGGCCCAGTGTACCCTATCAAAACACAGCATGTTAATATGAGTGGATTCAGAGTCACATAAACACAACCAAACTCATGTACACACATATACACACACCTTGGTTCCGGGCGGTCCGTAGTTACCGGGTCGTCCTGGTTCTCCGTTTTTCCCCCGATCACCCTGAAACAAGAAATACACTTGTCAACATCGCCATGGTAACAACAGTACAACAGGAAGTTATCTTACTGTACCTTAGCTCCTTTGGTTCCGTATGGACCAGGATCTCCCTTAGGACCTCCGTCTCCTTGTGAGCCCTACAACCAGAATAGAAGTCAGAATATAGAACAGGGAGCAATAGAACCCAAGTGTTCTAGAGCCCCTGAGGTAGAGCAGAGCTTCACTACCTCACACAGTTCTACTACTGATTATCCAAAGACCCTTAGGGTACACCCATTACTACATGTGGCTAAAACAGACAGACAGAGGGACAGACAGACAGAGGGACAGACAGACAGACAGACAGACAGACAGACAGACAGACAGACAGACAGACAGACAGACAGACAGACAGACAGACAGACAAAGCTGTTAATCAGTATAACTGTGTTTACATACTCTGTTGGCAGCATGTTTATAAACTAAACCCTGGGGGATAACATACTGTAAACACACACACACACACACACACACACACACACACACACAC